>NC_080384.1:26105547-26405547 GCF_014773155.1 Arachis stenosperma
GGATAAAAATATAGCCGTAGAAAAAATGGTCAATGACCTATTTGTCCTTTTTCTTAATATATTATTAAAGAAGCAGTCTCTGTCTCTAAAAATTCCAATCTCCTATGTCCCTACTTTTTGGAGATACTGAAATACTGAAATTTTAGAGAAAGAGACTAAAATTTTAGAACCAATTTCTGGGCCAACAAACATAATACTGACTCTCAATTAGGGGTGTTCATGGTTTGGATAATGCAAAAACTAAACCAGTTTTTTGGTTAACCAAAAATATAGTATTGGTTAATTAACCAAATTGATTTTACGTAATGCAACCGGTTAGTGAAATTCAAAACAAGTTTTTAACTGATTATTAAAGCAAGAACCATTTTTTTAAAAAAATCGATTTTTATATAGAAAAACTGGTTTTTATATAAAAAAACGGGGTTTTACACTAAAAATCAGTTTTTACACCAAAAAATCGATTTTTATACTAAAAAATTGGTTTTTATACAATAAAATTAGTTTTTACATGTAAAAATAAAATTTTACACTAAAATTAATATTTTTACATACAAAAACCAATTTTACACTAAAATTTTACATACAAAAAACCAATTTTACACTAAAATTTTACACTAAAATTAATATCTCTTTATCTCTCTCTTTTTTTTCTTTCTCCTCTTCTATCTTCTCTTCATCTCCTTCTTCTCTCTCGTTTTAGAAAAAAGAGAGGAAAAGAGATAGAAGAGGGATAGAAATTCATAGAAGGTTGAGAGAGAAATAGAAAAGAGAAAGTAAGAAAACAAAGACGATAAGAAGAGAAAAAGAAGAGAGGAGGAGAAGGAGAGAGAGAAAATGGGAGAGAGAGAGAGAAAGAAGAAAATGAAAGAGAGAGGAGCGATAGAGAGAAAGAGAGAAAAGAGAGATAAAAATAGAGAGGAGAAAAAGAGGAGAGAGAGAGGAAGGAGAGGAGAGAGAGAGAGAGAAAGAGAGAGAAGGAAAAAGAAAGGAGAAAGGAAGGAGATATGGGAGAGAGATAAGGAGAGGAGAGAACAGAGAGATATGAGGGGAGAGAGAGAGGAAGAGAGATAGAAAAAGAGGACACATGATTAGAGAGAGAAAGGAGAGGATACAGAGGAAGAGAGAGAGAGGGAAAAGGAGAGAGAAAAAGAGAGAAGGGGAGAGAAGGATAGAGAGACAAGGGAGGGAGGGAGAGACGAGAGAAAGAGAGAGAGAGAGAGAAGGAGAGGAGAGAGAGAGAGAGAGGAAGAAGAGAGAGAGAGAGAGAAGGGGAGGGGAGAGAGAGAGAGGGGAGAGGGGGAAGAGAGAGAGAAAGCGACGACGAAAGGGAAAGAGAGAGATAGGGGAGAGAAAGGGAAAGGAGAGAGAGAATGGGGAGAGGAGATAAAGAGAAAAATGAGTGAGACAAAGAAGGGAGAGAGAGAGGGGGAAGGAAGGGGGAGAGAGAGGGATATGGGGAAAAGAAGAGAGAGAAGGGGAGAGAGAATAGAGAGAGAGGAGGGAGGGAGAGAGAGAGAGAGAGAAGAGTGGGAGAGAGAAAAGGAAAAGACAAAGAGGAGGAGGAGAAAGAGAAAAATGAGAGAGAGAGAGAGAGAGAGGAGAAGGGAAAAACAGATATAGGAAGAGAGAAAGAAGGGACAGAAAGAGGAGAGACAGAGAGAGACAGAGAGAGAGAGAGAGAAGAAGAGAAAGAAGGGAGGGAGAGAGAAAGAGAGAAGAAGGGGGAGAGGGAGGGAGAAAGAGAAAGAGTATGTAATTTGGTTTCGAAATTAGGTTTTGATTTTAATTTGGTTTAGGTTTTTGTTAACCGGTTATAAACCGTTATTTTTTTATTTGGTTTTGGTTAACCAATTCTAAAAAATATGGATATAGTTTTTAAATTGTTTTATTAATCTGGTTAATCAAAATGTGGTTATGATTTTTTAACCGGTTAATCACATTTTGGTTTTTTTATAAACACCCCTAGTCTCAGTCTTCTCAATACCTCAAAACAAATATTACCTCAAAACAAACGTTACCTAAGCAAACTTTATAAAGTTCAAAAAATGTGGATCCTAAAAAATTTGTTATAAATAATAATTTTTTATTTTATTTAAAAAAAGCATGTTGGTTTTTAAATAACTAAATGTAGTTTGTTTGCTCTATCTTTTTTTTTAATTTTTTAAAATTATTACTCTCGATTAATTTTTTTAATAACATGAAGTAAACAAGCACTAAAATAACATTCTATCATTCACTAAGTAGCCATGAGAAAGAATGATACAAATCAAAGTAAAATAGATAAAATGAGAATCAATACAATATAAAAAAAGGTATAATATAGATTACATAAAAATTTTACAACATAACCGCAGAATGATTCCAAATAATTAAAAATAGTATTGAATTCAAGTAAAAAATATATAGATAATTGTAAGCCAGCATGAATTGTTGCTCAATTTTAATTTTTCATAATTAAAGAAGAATAGGAGATAATGGAATAACAAGCTTTATGTAATTTAAAGCAAAAAAATTTAAAGCTCTAGATTTACAGGATGATTCCAAATAATTAAAAATAGTATTGAATTCAAATAAAAAATATATAGATAATTGTAAGTCGGCATGAATTGTGGCTCAATTTTAATTTTTTATAATTAAAGAAGAATAGGAAATAATGGAATAACAAGTTTTATGTAATTTAAAAAAAAAAAGTTTAAAGCTCTGGATTTACAGGTTAATTTTTTTTAAAAAAAAAATAACTGTTTTAAATGTATATTAAAATGTGAAAACAATTATCTTTAGAATTTTAGCATACTAATTAAAAAATAATAACATAATATATGCTCTGGTATGTATAATAAGAATGAATTTTAATATAATAGAATAAATTATATATAAATAATTAAACTTAAACCTCAAAATACTTAAGCTAATTAATTTTTAAAATTTAAAAAATATTATAATCAAATTTACTACGAAATGCTAATACTTAATTAAAATAATCAGAAACAGATGAGCTCTTAAGTCACCATAAGTGACGTATTGGATACGGAAGGAATTTTGCTCATATTGAAAATTCAATATTTTAACTTTAAAAGATATTTTAAAATTTAAAATTAACTCTACAATGGTAAAATTGTCATTTTAAAATTTACTAAATATATATCTTTAGTTTTATAGTTTACTATTTTTTAAAATTATATCATATTTCCAATTTAATATAATTTATTTTAATTTTAAAAGATATTTTAATTTTTAAAATTAACTCTAAAAGGGTGTAATTATAATTTCAGTTCTTCCAATTTTGTTATTTTTATTTTGTTGTTACTAGTATAATAGTTCAAGAAAAAATAAAAAGCTATTAGCCCAAATAGTTTTTTTTGTTTACTATAATATCAAATACTAACAAAAATGGGCATCGAACTTAAAATGGGTAACCAGTTCTAGCCCAAAAAAAATAAAAAACTTCTCTTCTTTTTCATCTATGGAGCTTTGAAACTCCAAACATATACTTTTGCAATGTAGTTTGTTTTTGGAGCATTGAAACTCCATTGAAGTTGGGAGTATCCAATCGGGTGCCAGCTAAGACATGCCATAAATCAAGTTAAAATCTTCCACAAAAGAAAAAATATGATAAAAATAATAAAATATATATTTTTTTTATAAATAACAAATAATTTATATAACATTATAGGAATCTAGACTAACAAGTAACATCACATGTGGAGCTTTGACCTTCCAACGTAATTGGACAGTCCCCAATCCTAGGCATTACAAACATAAACATAAATTTTTTTTTTTTTTTGGTCAAGTGAATTGGACAGTCCCCAATCCTAGGCATTACACCCATGTTTCACACACACACACTAGCATGAGTATCATGGGTTCTTAAACCAACAACCAGCCGTAGCTGGGATTTGAACCCGAGTGCAGCGTTGTATGAGGGGGACAGGTATGCCAACTGTGCTGGGCCTCAGCTGCAACATCTAGATTGAATATTTACATACAAACACTAAAGCTTACATGGCACCCGATTGGATACTCCCAACTTCAATGGAGTTTCAATGCTCCAAAAACAAACTACATTGCAAAAGTATATGTTTGGAGTTTCAAAGCTCCATAGATGAAAAAGAAGAGAAGTTTTTTATTTTTTTTGGGCTAGAACTGGTTACCCATTTTAAGTTCGATGCCCATTTTTGTTAGTATTTGATATTATAGTAAACAAAAAAAACTATTTGGGCTAATAGCTTTTTATTTTTTCTTGAACTATTATACTAGTAACAACAAAATAAAAATAACAAAATTGGAAGAACTGAAATTATAATTACACCCTTTTAGAGTTAATTTTAAAAATTAAAATATCTTTTAAAATTAAAATAAATTATATTAAATTGGAAATATGATATAATTTTAAAAAATAGTAAACTATAAAACTAAAGATATATATTTAGTAAATTTTAAAATGACAATTTTAAAAAATTGTAACATCCACCCTCTTAGTTTGATTTAAGAGTTTGTCATTAGCCAATTAGTATAATTTAACTGGTCTCTAAATTATTTTGTCTCTAAGAGCTTCCAAACACATGGCCCAAGTCCCAAAGCCCATAGAACATAGGAGACAGAAATGAAGATGGATCTTGGCCCAAACTAAGATTTCTTTTTGCGTAAATCCAAATTCATAAACCCAATAAGAGATCACTGATATAGTTTACGGTCTTTCCGGCATGTAGCTTATAGATTATCGTGAATTTAAAAATATTACATACGTATGAAAAATTACTCATCAAATTAGTTAACTATTTATATATATATATATTAATTAATTTATTTTAATCTATATTTTATTAAAATAATTGAGTTTTAGCGTGGATTATTATCCAAAATGTGTACTTAGGGTAGGGTGCGTTCTTGATTGTTGAGAAAGATGCCACTCGAATTATTAATGCAAGTACCGATTCTGTAATGGAATGTCTCTATTCTCCAACGTATGGTCAAAAAAAGCAGCACAAAACTCATGATAGCTAGGAGGTGGCCGTGCGATGAATATAATGCATTGAGGTCCAATAATATCTCTTTTATTTGGACCAATCATAGTTTGATTTGCGTTTCCTCGTTTTGACGGTAAATGGCATAAACTTATATTAGAAATTACTTATGTATAATCCAATGCTTAAAGGTAGTGTTTCTTATATAAAGCTTGGACTAAATTCTTCCTCGTCATAATTACACCTATATCTTTCGGCAACTTACTCAAAATTAAAGGAATTAGATCAAAGCAGCCCAAACTTGGAATAAGACAATAACTGTCACTATTGAAGGATAAGAATTTGTTAGTGGAAAATTATAAATTAAACGAAAGACGTGTATCTATGTAGTACACTATTATGTGTGACCTTAATAGTATTCCAAATAAAGACACAATAAAACCATTTAGGTGTGGTAATAGAGATTGGAGACCGTAGAAGGAAAGATAAGAGAAATAGTTGTCTTTTTATAAAGTTTTATTTATAATAAAAAACTATTAAATAATTTAACAAATTTAACTAAATTATTATTATCAAATTTATATGAAGATAATTACAGGTGACTCTTCACGGTTTAAAAGCGACGTTGGTCGAGCAGGGAAATGTCATAAAGGCACTAAGGGCCACACCAGGAGGCATGTCTTGTTATTATTGTTGCTATTCAATCCAAAATAAAACACATGAAGGAGCATGCATGTGCTTATTGTTACTAAATGAAAGTGAAAATCCATTGTGCAACCGAATACGTACAATAAATCTTTATAGCTTGATTGAGGCATCAATTGGAAGAAGACAAACAGCTACGTGAAACAATAAATTACTTTAGAGAAGGTCCTTATTGATCCTTATACAAGTGGTCTATTTTTCTTCATGTACTAATTAATTACACCTTATATCATCAAACGCTAGAATAAAATTGGCCGACACAAAGAATACTCGTTCACGTTGTTGTCTCTTGCAATTCAAAAATATTATTACGTGTATATTAAAAGTTAATTATTATATATTTATATATTTTTAATATATATTATTTTATAATACGACGAAATTTGTGATTAATATATACGTAATATAATTGCTTTCAATTTTCCACTGAAGACCTTAATCTCCGCATAATAGATAAGGAGTGAAGGTGACACTATATATAGCATTTGTCACTACCTTAGCAGTTAGCAACACAACTAAGACTCCACATATTATTCATACATTCAAATAAAGAAAATTCCACACTTTGACAAAAAAAAAAAATTAATAATGAATGATTGAGATTTTTTATTTTCTATACCACCGTACCACTTTTTTTATTTTATTCGAGGTTTGCAATAATTATCTATTTCCGCAATTTCGTAGTAATTTGTCCTTTTATCATAACTGCACGTTTCCTCCGATTATTTTTTTCCCCTCAAAATATATAAAAACCGTGTATAAATAAGAGAGGACAATAATAATCCACGAACTCAACCTTGATTTCTCCATAATTGGCTCTCTGCTTGAATTGAAATGATACTACAAATCTATTTCTCAATTTTTAATGGTACACCAGTAGCCATATAATATGTTCATTATTATTTTGATAAGTATGTTAATCAACCAACTTAACATAAAGAAAGAAGCACCTTAAGAAGAGGGATTATTGCACATCATATTCATAAGTTTCTAGAGAGAACATGCTTGAGCACATGCTTTTAGAATTAAAATAAGTGGATCCTGATAATAATTCTTTCTTCTGAAAAGAGAGATGTGCTTTGAAAAGAAGAAGAAAAGAGAGATGCCTTTAGTCCTTTATATATAGTGTATGCTTTTTCCAGTTGTCTTAAAATTCTATTCTATATATATTAATAACAACCCAACTTTATATATAAAGATCAAACCTATTTTGTGATCATAGCAGTTTCAAATTGGGGTTAGTCTGTATAAAACGTACTTGAAGTTCAAACTGTTTGATTTGTACGTTAACCAACCATATCATGCATGATAATAAGATTTGACTCGTTGATATTAATCCTATACTGTTACGGCCTGGCCCAAAACCCGCACGGGTCGACCCGACCCGTGCAATACCCGACCCGGACACGTGCCCTCCACCCGACTCGGACACGCGTCCAGTACGACCCACACACGGCTGCAGGACAGCGTCCTTGGGAATATGGGCCTGTCCTCCCGTGGGGCCCACCACTGACATGTATATAAGGGGAAGATTGGCTCTTCCCCCGAGGTACGTCACATTCTCTCCCCTATCATTCTGCTCGCCTGCACATTGCTGACTTGAGCGTCGGAGTGTCTTTGCAGGTGACACCCTCCTCAACATCTCCCCACGACCAAGTGCTCCAGTGCCCGGCTACTCGACAACCCGCGAGCGGTGCGGCCCAAGCTAAGGCGTCCTTTCCCCGACCTGTCCGGAACCCGACTACCGAACATTGGCGCCGTCTGTGGGGACACGCCTGCCTAGATGGAAGTCGCACTAGGTCCTGGCGACCGAGCTCGAGCCGCCGGAGCCGAGGGGGCAGCCTCCGTCGCCTCGCAAAGGGGGGCGCGGAGGTCTCCCCATCAACACACGAGAACACGACCATTCGGGGGAACGGGCGGCGACAGCGCCATAATAATGCAGGAGCTACGCCACAGAGTCCAAAACCTAGAACGACAACTGGCTGACCGGGAACGAGATGGACAGTTTACCGACCCAAGTTATACCCCGTCTCCTGAGGAGGAAGACTCTCGCCGAAGCCGCTCGCGACGTGCATCCGCCTCCCAGACGGAAGCAGATAGCACGCGGGAGGAGTCACCCATAAGGAAAAGACGAAATGACACGATCATCTACTCTCGCGGCAGACCGACCCGCCGAGCGACAAGGGGTCATGAAGACGGGGAAAGAAGAAGATCCGAGAGAACACGACAACCCGTGATAATGGGAGTTACCCCGTTCCACCGATCTATCCTCGAGGTCCGGTTGCCGAAACACTTCGACAAACCAACGGACATGAGGTACGACGGAACTCAAGACCCTCTAGAACACCTCACGGCCTTTGAGGCCAGGATGAATCTGGAGGGTGTGGGGGACGAAGTAAGATGCCGCGCCTTCCCGGTGACCCTAGCAGGGCCCGCGATCAGATGGTTTAACGGCCTCCCACAAGGTTCCATATACAGTTTCTCAGACATCAGTCGTGCATTCCTGGCCCAATTTACAACGCGGATCGCGAAGGCTAAGCACCCTATCAACCTTCTAGGGGTAACCCAAAGACAAGGAGAACCGACAAGGAAGTACTTAGATCGGTTCAACGACGAGTGCTTGGAAATCGACGGCTTAACCGACTCGGTGGCCAGTCTTTGCCTGACAAACGGCCTCCTCAACGAGAACTTCCGAAAACACCTTACCACGAAACCGGTTTGGACGATGCATGAAATCCAAACAGTGGCCAAGGAGTACATAAACGACGAGGAAGTCAGCCGAGTCGTGGCTGCCAATAAGCGGCAGTCCGGTTACAGCCAAGCCCGGCAGCCAGTCGACGGAGAGAGAGCAAAGGAAAAAGCTAGGGAGGAAACGTCAAACAGGGCACCTCGACCGTTCCCCCGGGTCGGGAAATTCAATAACTACACTCCACTCACTCTCCCTATTGTGGAGGTTTACCAACAGATAGCAGAGAAGGGAATTCTTCCGAAGCCCCGACCACTTAAGGATCGAACGGGAGGAAATAAGAACCTTTATTGTGATTACCACAAGGGTTATGGCCATCAAACACAGGACTGTTTTGACCTGAAGGATGCGCTGGAACAAGCGATAAGGAAAGGAAAACTAGCAGCGTTCTCCCATCTCATTAGGGAGCCGAGGAGACGTTATCGCGATCAAGACGAGGAAGGCAAAGCCCGCTCGTCCAAACGGCGACAAGAACCCGAGGACAGAGACCACGGCCTCACTGTGATAAACGTGGTAACGGCAAAAAACGCTGCACCAAAATCACGGTCGGCACACAAGAAAGACGCCAAGGTACTGGCGATCTCATCCCCGCCGATGCAGGGCTCCAAGAAACCTCCATCCATTTCCTTCGGCCCGGAAGACCAATGGTTCAGCGACGCCCCGGAAAACCCCCCCATGGTCATAACGGCCAGAGTGGGAACCGGCCTCGTCAAACGGATCCTTGTCGACACAGGAGCTGATTCGAACATCATGTTCCGCAATGTGTTCGACGCACTAGGGCTGAAGGATGCCGACCTGACGACTCACCAGCACGGGGTTATCGGGTTAGGCGACCACTTCATCAAACCGGACGGAGTCATTTCCCTACCGATCTCGGTGGGACAGATGCAAGGCCGAAGATCGGCGATGGCCGAGTTCGTAATTCTCCGAGACTCCACAGCCTACAACATCATCTTGGGAAGAAAAACAATCAATGATTTTGAAGCCGTAATCAATACCAAGCTGCTAGTTATGAAGTTTGTCACCGATGATGGATCCATAGGGACCATAAGAGGAGACCTCGAGACGGCGGTCGCTTGTGACAACGCCAGCCTTTCCCTCAGAAAGAAGTCCAAGGAAGCATCTGGCGTATTCCTAGCCGACCTTGACGCCAGAGTAGAGGACAAGCCGAGACCGGAACCAGAAGGGGACCTGGAGAAATTTAGCATCGGTGACGAAGGGGAAAAGTTCACGTTCGTTAACAAGAACCTCCCATATGAGCTGAAGGAGCCTTTGATTGAAATGATAAGGGCCAACAGGGACTTGTTCGCATGGACACCAGCCGACATGCCGGGCATAGACCCACAAATCATCTCGCATCACCTAGCCGTGAAGCCGGAAGCACGCCCAGTGGCTCAACGGAGGAGAAAAATGTCGGCGGAAAGAGCAGAGGAGGTAGCCAAGCAAACGGCCGGCCTCCTAGAAGCAGGCTTCATACGGGAAGTGGACTACTCGACGTGGCTCTCAAATGTGGTACTGGTGAAAAAACACAATGGCAGGTGGAGAATGTGCGTGGACTACTCTGACCTTAACAAAGCATGCCCCAAAGATTGCTTCCCCCTCCCCAACATAGACACACTCGTCGACGCCGCGGCGGGATACCGGTATCTGAGTTTCATGGACGCCTACTCCGGTTACAATCAGATACCGATGCACCGACCAGACGAAGACAAAACGGCGTTCATAACGCTAGGAGGAACTTTCTGCTATAAGGTAATGCCATTTGGCTTGAAAAATGCGGGGGCGACATATCAAAGGCTGATGAACAGGATATTCCACGACCTCATAGGAAAAACGGTTGAAGTCTACGTGGACGACATCCTGGCAAAAACAACACGACCCGACGACCTCCTAACCGACCTGGCAAGAGTATTTGCGTCCCTCCGTCAACACGGTATGAGGCTGAACCCCCTCAAGTGCGCCTTCGCCATGGAAGCCGGTAAGTTCCTGGGATTTATGATAACTCAGAGAGGGGTAGAAGCTAACCCGGAGAAATGCCAGGCAATACTTCAGATGAAGAGTCCGGGCTGTATCAAGGACGTCCAGAGGTTGGCAGGGCGATTGACATCACTTTCCCGGTTCCTCGGAGCCTCGGCGACAAAGGCCCTGCCATTTTTTAACCTCATGAAGAAAGGGATGGCCTTTGAGTGGACACCCACGTGCGAAGAAGCCTTTCAACACTTCAAGGAAATCCTAGCGGCACCTCCCGTTCTCGGGAAGCCAAGGGACGGGGAACCACTATACCTATACCTCGCTATAACAAGCGAAGCCCTGGCCGCAGTACTGATACGGGAGGACGGGAAAGCCCAACAACCAGTCTACTTCATAAGCAGGGCCCTACAAGGAGCAGAATTAAGATATAGCAAGTTGGAAAAGCTAGCCTTGGCACTCCTAACTTCCTCGAGAAGGTTAAAACAATACTTCCAAAGTCACCAAGTGGTCGTCAGAACGGACCAGGGGATCCGGAAAGTTCTCCAAAAACCCGACCTAGCGGGAAGAATGATGACTTGGTCCATCGAACTCTCTCAATATGACATACGGTACGAGCCCCGGCAAGCCATCAAGGCGCAGGCCATGGCGGATTTCTTGGTTGAAGTAACGGGAGATCCAGGCGAAGACATGGGCACACGGTGGAAGCTCCATGTGGACGGAGCCTCCAACCAGACCTTCGGAGGTGCCGGGATCATCCTGGAAAGCCCGATTGGGGTTGTATACGAATAGTCGGTTAGATTCGAATTTCCCATCTCAAACAACCAAGCAGAATACGAAGCCCTCATAGGAGGCTTGACCCTAGCGGCAGAAGTCGGCGCAAGAAGACTGGAAGTATGCAGCGATTCCCAAGTCGTCACTTCCCAAGTAAACGGCAGCTACCAAGCCAAGGACCCCTTGTTGCAGAAGTACTTGGAAAAGGTTAGAAGCTTGAGCCAAAAGTTCGAAGAGGTCACGGTCCAGCATGTACCCAGAGAAAGAAACACACGGGCAGACCTCCTATCAAAATTGGCGAGCACGAAGCCAGGGGAGGGGAACCGGTCTCTCATCCAAGGCATGACAAGGGAACCAGCAGTTGCACTACACATAACAACCCTAAGTCCCTCATGGCTAGACCCCATCACCAACTTCCTAGAACACGGCCAAGTCCCTGATGATGAAAAGGATGCGGCGAAATTAAGAAGAGAAGCGGCAAAATACGCCGTCATCCAAGGACAGCTGTTCAGAAAAGGGCTTAGCCAACCCCTGCTGAAGTGCCTACACCCCGACCAGACGGACTATGTCCTCAAGGAAGTCCATGAGGGCTGCTGTGGGCACCACATCGGAGGCAAAGCCCTAGCAAGGAAGTTAATCCGAGCTGGGTACTACTGGCCGTCGATGATGGCGGATTCCAAAGAGTTTGTCAAAAAATGCATAAAGTGCCAACGGAACGCCAATTTTGCCAAAGCACCAGCCTCCGAGTTAAGCTTGCTAACGACCTCCCGGCCATTCGCTCAGTGGGGAATCGACCTCTTAGGGCCCTTCCGAGTCGGCCCTGGGCAGGTCAAATATCTCATAGTAGCGATCGATTACTATACCAAATGGATAGAAGCCGAACCACTGGCTAGCATATCTTCGGCCAATTGCAGAAAGTTCATGTGGAGGCAGGTAATAACACGATTCGGGATACCGGAAGTCGTCATCTCGGACAATGGCACGCAGTTTACTGACAAGAAGTTCACAGAATTCCTCAACGGCCTGGGTATAAGGCAAAGGTTCTCTTCGATAGAACACCCTCAGACGAACGGACAAGTGGAGTCCGCCAACAAGGTTGTCCTTTCAGGGTTGAAAAAGAGACTGGACAATAAGAAGGGCACTTGGGCCGACGAGCTAGCATCAGTCCTCTGGTCTTACCGAACAACCGAGCAGTCCTCCACCAAGGAAACTCCTTTCCGGTTAACGTACGGGGTGGATGCGATAATACCCGTAGAGATCGGTGAACCGAGTCCGCGATTGCTTTTGAAAGGAGTAGAGGAAGCTGTAGAAAAGGACCTGATAGACGAAGCCCGGGAAATGGCCCATTTGACGGAAACGGCGCTTAAACAAAGAATAGCTCTGCGATACAACACCAAAGCGCTCAAGAGGGAATTTGAGCCTGACGACCTCGTCCTAAGACGGAATGATATCGGCCCACCGACCCCCGGAGAGGGCAAGCTAGCGGCAAAATGGGAAGGTCCTTACAGAGTCAAAAAGGTGATGGGAAAGGGAGCCTTTAAGTTAGAAAGGCTCGATGGCAAGGAGGTCCCGAGGACTTGGAACGCGGACAACCTTAGAAGATTCTACTCCTAGAGGACGGAGCGACACGCCGGCTGACCTAGCTAAGTAGTCAATTTGTCATTTATAGTAACTTTCAAGTCCTTTATGTGATTACCGAATAAGATATACTTGTGCAAATTCTCCACCCTATTTTGTCTCCGTTTTTCAGATAAACCATCTCGTCGCGACTAACGACGACACCTGACCCGGGACTGATCACCCCGGAGGTCATCAACTACCGTTGTAACGAATAATCACACGAGAGGCCGCGGGCCGCCAGTATAAACGACTATAAACCAAAAACGGTTAATAGAAACGACAACGCAATCAGACGAGTAAGAAAAAACTTTATCGCGACAAAACGAGCAAGCGACCAAAAAGTCATTGTTCACAAGCCAAAATAAAAGCGGCTAAAATTAAAATGTTCATAAGCCAAAACGGCCGAAATCAACTGTTTACAAGCCAAAACAAAACGGCTAAACGAAAAACAAGGAAATAAAGAGTTCATTTCTTAGGGACATCGACAACTTGGCCATCCTTAATAATCTTAAAAACACCAATTGCCGACGTGTCGAACTCAGGGGCAACGATTTTAATTTGAGCTTTCAGGGCTTCCTCAGTGCCCAAAATCGCGCCTTTGCCCTGTTTGACGACGTCTTTGTACTTAGCCTTCCATGTTGCCAGTTCAGCCTCCACGACCTGCTTCTCCTTCTCGACTTCGGCCGCGCGCTTCTGCGCCGCGCCGACCTGTTTCTCCAAAGCCATCTCGCGCTCGACCAAGCGTTCAACCGTCGCATCCGACTCTTTTTGTTTCTTCTCGGCGGCTGTTGCCTTTTGTTCGGCGGCGGTAGCTTTCTGCTCGGCAGTGGTGGCTTTCTTCTCGGCGGCATCCAATTTCTCTGAAGATTGAGTCAGCTGCTCCCGAAGGGTCTCAACTTCGCTTTTTAGCTCATTGTTGGCCTTCCCAGCGGAATCCAACCTCCGTCGGAGAGACTCCATCCCGGACAGCTCGAACTCGGCCTTCCGAGCTATGACCGCACCGCGCAGGAGAGTGCGGTACATCCACCTCGCCTGCCCGGCAAGGGATGACTCATGGAAATGCTCCTCGATACCGGGGATCAGCTGGGTGTCTATGAAATTTCCAGCGTCAAAATTCCTTTCCATCACGGTAAGGACGCCCTCAGGGCTAGACGACGCCGTGGAGGCCTTCTTCCTCTTCCTCTTCAGGCTGGGGACCTCTACCACCTCCTCATCGTCCGGATTGGCCACCGAACCCCCGGTCCCGATCACCTCACGGATAGGAGAAGCATCGACCGCCTTGTCACCATCGGTTGCGGCGCCTTGACCCGATGTGCCGATTCCCTCGGTAGCGGCCCTCTGCTCCGGAGCATCCTGGCCCTCCGGGGGAGCATTAGACCCTTCAGGGGCGGTTTGCTCGTCACCTTCCTCATCATCGGCAGCTAGAAAGGTTTGGACCGACGCAGACATATCCACTGCAGGGAAACAAAGAAGGTCGATTAATCGCCACACAATATCAAAAAAAAAAAAAAAAGAAGACAAAGGGCGAAGTAAAAGCTCCTCACAAATATAATTATGACCGGACTCCCGGTCACCCATGAGAAGATGGGGATTTACTGGGTTCTTCCCAAAGACTGCCATCAACACCTCGGCAATCTGCTTATCCACCTTCGACATACTCCTATAGTTCACCTTAATGAAAGAATTGGACCCTGCCCCGAAACTCCAATAAGTCGGGATGAGCCGTACCCCCTCCAAAGACAACCAAAAGGGATGACGACCTTTGGCAGGGCGGACCTTAAAATATTTGTCCTTAAAACCGTGGTAGGAATCTTCGAACAAACCAAAAATCTTCCGACCCTGGGCAGCTCGGAAGGACATGAACCCCTTTTTGTGTTTTCCCTCCTTAGAAGGGTTTGTGAGGGTGAAGAAGAAGAGGAAGACATCCACGGACACCGGCAGTTCGAGGTATTCACAGACCATCTCGAAACAGCGGATCGAGGCCCAACTGTTCGGATGCAACTGGGACGGTGACACGGAAATCCGGTTTAAAAGCGCCATTTGAAAGGCTGAAAATGGAATACGAACTCCGACTTGAGTGAACATGGATTTGTAGAACCACATCCAGTCGGCGACCTGGCGGGGATAGAAGTTGATTTCGTACAATCGCTCGTGAGGAGCCGGGACGAAAACGTCATAATTGGCCTCCTCGTCAGTCCCGCCACACAAGTACCCGGCTTGTCGGAACTCGGTGAGCTCCTCCTCGCCCATTTGGTTGGGCGATTCCTTCACGTCGGAAACAACCCAGGCTTACGGATCATACGCCGCGGGGTTAACGGAAGCCCGGGAAACCGTGCGAGCCATACCTACACGGGGGGATCATCCAGTTAGTCTAAGAGATCGGTAGATCGGTTGCTCAGTTCAACCACACCACTACTCCCCAACTAAGGACAAAACACTAGAGGTGGACAGGGAAAAGCCTACCCTGGAATGGCTCCCCCCCTCTAACGCGTGTAACCGCCATAGCAAGGCCACACAACAGTAACAGAACCAAATAACAAGCATACAGAAATAATGCATAAAAGGGAGGTTGATTAGAGAGTTACCTAAATTGATGGAAAGGAGATGGAATTGCGAGTCTGGGAAAATGCAAGAAGGACGAACAGAGGCACCACAGCAACACTTTGAAATCTTGTAGCAAGGAGGAAGAAGGGAAAAATAGGGAGTGTGAAAAGGTGTAAAAGCACCAAAACCAACCGTTTAAAAACTGCTCCTAAAGCGCGAAACGCCTGGGGGCAGAACGGTCTTTTCGAACGGGGTTTTTTACCCCATTATGAGCATTCAATGCTCGGCGCAGGAAACGAAGCGATGAAACGGTTGCTTAAGCAACCAAGAGACGCGCGTTGGGGGCACACCCTTCCCACGAGCGGCCGGCCAGACGAGATGCGACGCGGCACGCCATTGGTAGCTCCCACGACTACCATTGGCGCGTGGGGGCACTGTTACGGCCTGGCCCAAAACCCGCACGGGTCGACCCGACCCGTGCAATACCCGACCCGGACACGTGCCCTCCACCCGACCCGGACACGCGTCCAGTACGACCCACACACGGCTGCAGGGCAGCGTCCTTGGGAATATGGGCCTGTCCTCCCGTGGGGCCCACCACTGACATGTATATAAGGGGAAGATTGGCTCTTCCCCCGAGGTACGTCACATTCTCTCCCCTATCATTCTGCTTGCCTGCACATTGCTGACTTGAGCGTCGGAGTGTCTTTGCAGGTGACACCCCCCTCAACATCTCCCCACGACCAAGTGCTCCAGTGCCCGGCTACTCGACAACCCGCGAGCGGTGCGGCCCAAGCTAAGGCGTCCTTTCCCCGACCTGTCCGGAACCCGACTACCGAACATATACCATAGAAAAGACAACATTTCCAAGTTGTCTCAAATTGTATTATATACTGTTACTACTTACTATATGAGTAATAATTTTGCAACGCCGTTTTTCACGTTTCCCCCGTTACGTTATTTTCCTTTCTATATACAGAGATTTGAGATTTACAGATTTAAAAAAGAATAACTATTAACTACCCCTATCTATGACGCGCCACCACCACTCAGAAATCAGAATTCTCCCCACGAAACATTCTTCCGGTGAAGCTCGCAAGAAGGTGACTGCGGAGCCTTCAACCTCTGGAAGTAATCCCTTACGTCCACTCCGCCAGCGGCACCGCCACCAGTCAGTTTCTCCGTGAAGTGGGCTTCATCATCTCTGGATGGAATAAACGGCGGCCTCATGACCACCTCCGCCGTCAGGAGGTCCCACTTGAGACCTCTGAAAAACGCATGGTCCTTGATCTCACCGGCTCCACGTACGGAACCCAACCTTCTAGAAGGTTCCTTCTCCAGCAACCGCGAGATCAAATCCGTCAACACCGTCTGCTTCCCGATGAACTCAGGCTTCTTCATCAACACGTTCCGAAACGTCTCCTTTCTGTTCTTCCCCTTAAACGGCGTCCTTCCGTACAGCATCTCGTACGTCAGCACCCCTAGGGCCCACCAATCGACGGCGAACTCGTGACCATCGCCGCGAACCACCTCCGGAGCCACGTACTCCTCCGTACCGACGAAGGAGTTCGACCTTTCTCCGGCGGAAAAACTCGGTCTGCGGCGACTAACAGGACTGACTCGCGCGGACTTAGGCTTCTTCAGTCCTTTTTGGCTCTGGTGGTGACACGTGTCATGTTTTCTGTTAGAGGCCTTGGGTTCAGTTATGAGAACCGTTTTCGGTTTTGGAAGAGTGAGGTTGCGTGAGAGGTCGAAATCAGTTAGGGTGACGTGGCCGGTTTGTTGGATGAGGACGTTTTCAGGTTTGAGGTCGCGGTAGGCGATTCCCATGGAGTGGAGGTGGTCGAGAGCGCAGAGGATCTCGGCCACGTAGAAGCGGATGACGGCGGGGGAGAAGACGCGGTCCACTTGGCGGTGGCGGAGGACGTTGAGGTCGCCGCCGGGGCAGTAAGGGACGGCCCAGCCAAGCAAGTGGTCTGTTTCGAAGGTGCCGAGGAGGGAAGGGAGGAAGGGGTGGGAGAGGCGGGACAGCACTTGGGTTTCCCAGCGGGCACGGCGGTCGGAGTCTGGCTTTGCGTCGACAGAGGACTTGTCGACCACCTTGAGAGCAAGATAGGTGGCGGTGGTTGTGTGTTGGACGAGGAAGACGGTGCCCATGGCGCCTCTGCCTAGAATTTTGAGTGCTTTGAGGTTGTCGAGATCGAGCTCCGGCGAGGCTGGACACGTCATGTTATGTTATGTTGTTTGTGTTTGACGAGAGAGTGACCTGAGTGGGAGTGGGAAGAGGTGCATATCATTTCATTGTTCAGATTTCGCTTTTATATCCATGGAAAAATGTTAGGTGTAATGTAGAAAAAAAAGTTAAAAGATTGATTGGTGATAATAATTCAAGAGGGGTGTTTAAAAAATATCTTTAATTTATTAAAAAAAATAAAAAATTAATATTTAATTTAAAAATATAAAAAATATATAATTTTTAAATATTTAAAATTTGTTATAAAAAATAAATTAAACACTAAGTAACAGATACCATACAATTCACTTAATTCAAATATGAATGAAGAAATTATATAGAGGTTATATACATTTTATATTTGTTTTCCTATGAAATTGATAGTTAAAATTTATTAGATAATTATTTAGTTAATAAAAATGTTATTCCTATATCATCAATTATTAATATATTTATATATAAATATATATATAATTTAATTTATTTTTAATATTTATATTTTAATATGTATTTTATATTAGTGACTGATTTTGACTTTGATAACTAATTTTTATGTACTTGTACCATAATCATTTAATTAAATATGTTAAATTATTTCTGATAGTTCTCAACTAATAATTTTATAGGAAAACAATATTTTCCACCATTTTTAAACGGTATTTAATATTTTTTTTATTTTTAAGAGCAATATATCCATATCCATATCTTAGTTGACCAATTATCATTGAAACCTGATGGGTATAATGCATAAGAAAAAAAAATTAATTTTAATACATACACATCTAATTACATAATACTACCTAGTAAAATATATAACTCTTTTATATTAATTATATAAATAATAATTAGATAATTATATAAAATATTTTACATTAATAATATATTAAAATTAAATTCTAAAAAAATATTAAGAAGTCAATATTTTTAGCATAAAATGTGAAAATTGACTAATTTAAATATAAAAGAAAAGTAAAAAAATATTAAAAACTAACATTTTTCATACATAAAACTAGTGTGCCTTAGCTACAAATATAATCATATGAAGTTCAATAAGACCCATGCTTGCATCAAAGGAAGGAGGCAGCTTGATTATATTGCAGAAGAGATGAGAAAGGATAGAAATGAGAGGGTCACACGTCTGAAATAGACATAGATAATCAAAGACTAATATGATACTACTATTCTTTATTTGTAGTATGTAGTGCCAAACAAAATGACAAAAATGAATTTGATCATATGGTTATCACATGGGGCACCCCCTATTCTAAGGAGAACGTGAATGTGCACCGTATATAATTATATTTTCTTGCTTCATGTTGGAACCTTGTCACCATGTTTGATATGGTGGCAATATCTTATTTTAGGTAGTATTTAATTATTGTCTTTTTATAAGACATCGGAGATACAAGAGATGCAAAAACAAAATATGCATGCTTTGAAAGAATAATGAAGATAAAAAGTGAAAAATGTTTATATCCGTCCAAATTTTGTAACAACAAATTATGTTCTTCCCTGCTATGGATCTCGCGTTATCTTATTAAATAGGGCATAATTCACCTATATCTTCATCACTATTTTTAATTCATATAATCAAATCAGAAAATAATGTGTTCTTTCCATTATATGATCTGCCATGTGTGTTCTGTTAATGTTGTAAGTGTGAGAAGTGTATGAAATTAGTCCTAGCTACATCAAAGAAAGCAAAAAAATGAAAAATTTATAAGATGAGAGATCCATTAACTTATTATCTTAAGGTTTTGAGATTGATATGATGTCTTCTCATCTTATATTCTTTCACTTGGTTATTAAACTCATTATTTATGAAATTTAGATTTAGATTTACCTATATATTAGATGCTTTTCTCATATTTTATTTGCTACATAGTACAAACAATTATATGTTGTTATATTCAGCATTTGTAACATTGTTGATGTACAATGTCCTTTTCTATATTAATCTTCATCTTCATTATTTAACTCGGGAAAATGTTTTTGTCTTGGAATATAATGCTAATCATTATCATAATTTTTTAAAGAAAAATAGGGTGCTTCAATCATCAACACTGTTGTATATATATGTTCATTCGTAAATGCTGAACATGACTATGAGCAAGGGTAGCCATAGAATATATATTTATCATTCTGTTGTCAACAAAGGACAAAGCAATTAATGGAGTTTCACATGCATGTTCAATGTTCCTTAGTTGTTGTTGTAATTAATTTAATTAGGTATGGTTAAGACACTTGAATGTGCAATTTTACAACTAGGTCCTATTTATATGCAGTGCCAAAATATTTTTTGTCGCCCTAACATTGTGGTAATCCATTAATAAGCAGTGATGGTGAATTAGAAGTAACTGGCTTCAATTCATTGAGGCAACAGTACTGTTGTGACTTGTGACATAAAAAAGATCGATCAAAGATAACATATAAATTAGAACAAAGCCTATGGTTTAATTAAAACACACCTATGTTATCATTCTAGAGGGTAGACAAGAGTGGAAGACAGAATGATTATGCTTCCTTTATATAACACACTATGAATTGACAAATATGTTAAATTAAAGCTTTTTTTTATTTGCAAATCTTCTACTTCGAACATTGAATTTAAGGAAATAAAAAGCTATATTTTCCCTAACAAATGTATATTAGATGATCTTTCTTAGTCTTTTTAACTTTCTAGTTTCTTTTCTTTGATTACATTATTATACTATGTAAAAGAAAAAGAAGATAACTCTCTAATTATTTTGGATGAAATGCTTTATTATTATAGCATTACCTACCAATTGCAAAAGGGTGTAGAAAGCTAAGAGATAATTAATAAAATTATATATTCTTTATTCTGTTCCATGTGATATGTGGTGGGGATTATTATGATTATTGTGGAGCGGGTAATCACAACCTTTCGTGCATAATTCTTAGATGCTTTCTTTATTTCTTAGGACTTTAATTTACACTCAAACCCTTGCCTTTTATTTATAATAATGGACTCACTTAGATAAAGACGCTTAAAACGTCTTCTTTTAAAAATATTTTTAAGTAATTAAAATTTAATATCTATAATTAATTAAATTATGTTATTTTTATTAAAATTAGATCAGATAAATTGATTTAACTAAAAAATTAATAAATTATATCTTAAATCGGTCTAAATTAATATTTTTTTATAAAAAATAATTACAATATTTTTATTAAAAAATGACTAAAATATTCTTATATATATATTAAAAATTCTAGATTCTAACCCTTTTTTTTTCTTTGTGTTGTTATTGGGTTAGAATTTAGAATTTTTAAAATTAAAAAGTATATATAATAAAAATATTTTAGTTATTTTCTATAATAAAGTTATTGTAGTTATTTTCTATAAAAAAATATTAATTTAAATCAATTTAAGGTTTAATTTATCAATTTTTTGACCAAATCAATTTATCTTATCTAATTTTGACAAAAATAATATAATTTAATTAGTTATATATGTATTAAATTTTAATTAACAACAAATATTTAAAAAAAAAAGATGTTTTAAGTATTTTTATCAGAATATTTTCATTATAATAATATCTTCAAAAAAAATTCATTTTGAATTTCATAAATTAATAAAGTATTATGTAAAAATGGAAATAAGAAAGAAAGATAAATAAAAGATGAGAGGAGTATTGAAAGTAGAATAATCAAAGCATCAAGCATGTGTTCCACGGTGCACATATTTATGTATTTAAAATT
Organism: Arachis stenosperma; assembly: GCF_014773155.1. Classification (NCBI taxonomy): domain Eukaryota; kingdom Viridiplantae; phylum Streptophyta; class Magnoliopsida; order Fabales; family Fabaceae; genus Arachis; species Arachis stenosperma. The sequence goes on from NC_080384.1 coordinate 26,126,825, forward strand.
TTATTCATTTAAAAGTTATAAGAATAATTAAAAAGATAAATGCGTACTCTTAATTATCCATCTCAATGCATATATCCATCTAGACCAAAACGTATATATATATATATGATGTTGCTGTAATAATTTTTCATATATTATTGTTACGTTATCGCCAAAAAATGTGAAGTAACTAAGGCCATAGCTAGTTATTTCTTATTAGACTCAAATTAATAAATACTGTTAAAGATTCTCAGAATCAACCAATGTGCAGTTTTGTACTATGCCCTTACTGTATTTTTTCCCCTATATAAAGCAGTGTAATTGGCATTGAACTAATAATAATTTATTATCAATAAAAAATGGAAGCCCACTTCGATTGCTTAGTTATTGACTTATTGGCATTGTACACACAATAAAAATCGGTTACTAATTCAGCCATAATATATTTATATATAAATATTATATGTATTATTTAACTTATATTCAGTGTATATTTATCTTTTAGGTTTTAATATATTTATATATACAAAAATATTATTTGTATATTAAAATTAATCACTAAAATTAATTACCAATATATTTATATATAAATATATGTATAATTTAATTTATTTTTAATATATATTTATATTTTAATATATATTTTATATTTTAATAACTGATTTTAGTATATACATAACAAAATTCTTATACATATGATTAATTAAATGACATGTTTTTTTATATTAGTGTAACAATTATTAATTAAATGGATATTATATTAGTCTTTTTTACGTGAGATACATATACATGAGAAGGCTACTAGCTTATTAACTACTACAAAATGCTCACTTGTCTTTTGAAAATGATTAAGGCTTAGTTTGATAAAATTTTTATTTTTTGAAAGTAGGTTATAAAAACTATTTTTTAATAGGTAATTTTTGAAAAGCTGCCATATTTACGTTTGATAAAATTAAATTAAAGATAACTTTTAATAAGTTTAAGTATTATAATTGTAGTTCGTAAAACAGTTTTTAATAATTAATGAGGATAATTTTAAATATTTATTATTATAGAAGGTAATATTAATTTTTTTAAAATTTTGATAAGCACAAGCCAATTTTAAAAAGCTCCTTCTTAGATATTTTTAAAAACACTTTTAATTTTTAAAAGTCACAAACATAAGTATTTAAACTTTTTAATTTATCAAATATAAAATGAGATGTTTATACTTTTAAAAAGTACAAATACCTCTTCAAAAAAATTTATCAAACCAAACCTAATTAAAATGAAAATTACGCATTTAATTAATTAACTTATTTTAATTCTTGGCGATGAATATATGTACAAATAATTTTTTTAACTAAGTTTAATCAAATTCTCACAAATCTAATTAAAAAAAATGTACCTTATACATTATTGCTTCTATTTCTTTATACTTCTGCAGCACAAAAAATTATTGAAGATCACAGTGCAAAAAACGTTTAAAATCATCAAATTTACCGGTAAAATTCTTAAAAAATTTGATGATAATAATATTACTGTCAGAATGAATCTAACAATATAAAAGTCTTCGATAACTATTTACCAAAGTTGATGTTAATTGCTGCGAGAATTTTATAATAGTAATCATTTTTAGAATGAATATTTTTATTTGTGATTACTATCGAAAAAAATCTTACGATAATTTTATCGTTATTTTAATTTTTTGGCGCTCTAATTACCGTTGGAATAATATTATTTAATAAAATAAGTTAAAAAACTAAATAATACCGTCAAATTTATTTGACGCAAAATCCTATGACAATATTATTTTTATAAAAAACTAATTTTTATTTAATATTTTTTAACTGTAATTATTATAACTATAAACTAATAAAAACTAAATAATATTATGATAACTAACATTAAAATAAAAAATTATAACATAATCCGAAATAACAACCGCTAAAAACATAATAAAGTAATCTCATTAATAAAAAAAAATATTAATGTCAAACTACACAAAAGAAACTCATAAAATCTATGGGTTCTCATAATCGTTTTTCCATCCTCCTCTTGATAATTTTATTGTCGGTGCTGATTTGGCGACCTTGTGAGTGTCGGTGTCTGTGCTAGCTATCTGCTGCCACATGCATTCTATCTACTCCAATTTCTACCTGAGATCCTACTTCAAAGACTTTGTCTCCTCATCTCGAACACATTTAATCTCTGCCATACATGTAAGGAGTTCGTTATATCTCTCTTCAACTAAATGGAACTGGTGACCGCTAATGACCATGATCCTGCAGGTTTTGAGTTAGACTATGGACCTATTAATACAAATCTACGTCCTGCGGATATGCAGGGTTGATCACCGAGGTGAAGAGAGCCCTAAAGGTGATAAAATCTAGCCGCAGCTGGGTTAGGCTCTTCCTTGACACTTTCTGTAGCTTGAACCCCAACTGCATCAAAGACCATCTTATTATATCTCTCACGGTTACTCTACTCCTAATTCATGTCTTCCATATTTATTTCTCTAACCAACTTAACCCTCTTTGTGTAACACTCTACCACACTGAACTTTACGCTTAAGTCGTAAAATAGAAGTGGTGTGACATTAAGACTTCTAAAATAAAATGTATACATATAATATCAGAAGAATTATAATATGCTAGGAGCCTTGAAGAATAGAGGAAACAAAAAATCGCAAAATAAAAGCGCAACGCTCAAGAAACGAGTAACTTGCGTGCTAAGAAAGCTACAGCTGTTAAGTGTAAAGTAACCCAAAACAGGAACAGAGAATCAAAGATACAAAATAACGAGCTCCTGACTCAGCCCGCAAAGTCAAGACTGGCCGCAGAATATACACACATACATATATATATATATATATATATATATATATATATATATATATATATATATATATATATATATATATATCCGAAACCCAAATGTACATAAACAAAATTCTGTCTCTCCATAAACCTCTAAGAGGATAAAAAAGAATAAGTTATGCAGAGAGAAAGCTAAGTATATATATAAACATCACTGTACAACAAAATAACCCAGTAACCACTTCGCCTCAGGGGTCCAGACGCCTAACGAGATACCTCTCAACCTGCATCTGAAAAACAACAACATAGTATGGAATGAGAACCGGAGGTTCTCAGTATAGTAAAGGTGTCACACATATAATATATAAGGTCATGGAAATGCCAGAGGCAATCCTAGAACGCCGACACTCTGATTATAGAGCTTAAAGTATTAAACAGAAGCTATAAAAGGTGGTTTTCTAAGAGTGTCTAAACCTAACTTAACTTTAAATCTAAGTCTCATACTACCATTCCTCCATACCTCAATCTCAATCAGCATTTCATAAACAAATAATCAGATAAAGACAAGTACAAAAAGCTTACAAGTACTGCAGGTAACAAATAATCATTTAACATGGCAATTACACTTAGGCACACCTAGTTAATGCACAAACAAGTAATTCAAGTAGTATGCATATGATGCATGCCTGTCTTATGGCTGATGAAGCTCATCTGTCGGTTATCCAGCCAACCCGACAAGTCCAAAAACCTTAGACTGTCCCTCGACGTGCATCCCCAAGAGTCTATGCATAGCTTTTCTCAAATAATCAATATTGCTCAATGGGGATAACATTCCTGAGAATTTATAGTGCCCGGTCACCCTTACGTCGTAGGGTCACACAAAGTATCGAGTTTTCAACCTGGTACACGGGGTGACAAGCCACGGTACTTTACCCAGGGAATCTCGTATCTCAAATCATTTAATCATCCAAGCCAAGTATCATATATACATAATCATTCATTTGAATATCCAGCCAAGCATCATATATGATTACTCGTAACATTTCATAATCAACTCACCACTTTTCAAGTTTACTTCACCTTCAAGTTACCCTCGTTTCCTAACTTCATCTAATTATCAAGTTTAACACTATTATTTATGACCAAAGGAAAGAAAATAGAGGTTTAGAAGTTTGAAATAGGTTTTAAAACCTCAAAAATCATGTTTGCTGGAACTGGTGCTACGCGTACGCGTGGGAGTGTGAAAGTGCAGCTTGCGCTTGCGTCCCTTGTCATCCGTGCGCGTGGGTGAAAACTTCATGTCACGCGTGCGCGTGGGTCACGCGTACGCGTGGACATGCTTGTTTGCCTTACACGTGTGCATGGGAATAGTCGCGTATGCATCACCAAAATTTTATGCCACGCGTACGCATGGACATGCGTTCTTCAAAAAAAAAAAGAAATTAACAGAGAGCTGAACAATCAGGGAACCACCTGCATATCCACATATTCTTTACCAATTTTTTCGACGGCCATAACTCAATCGCTTTAAATCATTTTTCTTCCATTCTTCGAACGGCATAAACTTCACGAACCCAATTTTTATTTAAAACAAGTTATAATTAATTTGGGATTCTAGAAGTCAAGTAATAGCCCGCCAAAGTTCAGCCCAAAACCAAAATTTTGCAAACAATTTCAAACCTCATTTTCATTCAATAATTCCATTCCATTCTTTCCCAATCCTATCAATAATACCAACTCAAATGCCAACATCAATACTCAATAAATTCTGCGTCATTTCATCAACCTCCATTCCATAACATTACACCATTTCTTTTTCATCAAAACCACCAAGCTTTTCTGTATTATACTTGTAACCATATATTCAGTAATTCAACAATATATCCTCCTACCAATCATATAATAATCATATACTCCAATCACCAAATCAAATCACATATAATCACCAATCAAATTAGTAAACATTATATATACACTTGCGTTCCAACTTATCCTATGGTCATCTAGCCTAAGTTTTCATAGAACATTATATATAAAATGCAAGAAACTTAAACCATACCTCGGCCAATTTCCACGTAACGACCAAAGCAATTTATTTAAAACCAAGGCAGCCCCTCAAAATTCAATAAACTCTAAGCTCTGCTTCCTCCAAGTTCCAATATTCACAATTTTAAGCTCCAATTATTTATTTTCAACCTAATACACATTCATAACACATATATATTCAATTTAATACTCAAAACTCAAATTTAATAAAATTAAAATAGAATTATCGTATCCTCACCTTACCTAAACACTACAACAAAACCTAATTTAGACGACCATTTGGGGGAAGCGGTCAAATAGAACCGCCGTCGCTTCAATCCCTGCTTTCACATACCAGCGGTGAAACCCACCCGCCTCTGAAGCACAAATCCAGTGGCGGCCATCACGCTCTTTCCACGGCGGTCTATGAATTCGCGCCATTACTTGCTCAGACCGCCTAATTTCTCTTTCCTTCGCACTTCTCGCTAGCTCCACTACCCACTACTACTTGCCATTACCCCAATTTTTTCATTCTTCCCAAACCTAGCGCGCCCAGAACCCCAAGTGCAGTGAAAAGAAAATCTTCATGCAATTAGAAAATCGCAACGAATCGGTGCTTAGCAAAACATACGCATTGTTCCTGTCCCTGGTAAGGTCATTGTGTTTTTCTTTGTTTTTTTCTGATTCCATTTTATGCTTCTTCTAGTTAACTATCACTGATAACCTATTATCTTATTCTCTAGTTGTTTCTCCTTCTTGTTCATCACTCTGAACGCACGAATTTCTCTCTTGAAAGCGCAAATTTCTTCAATTTAAGGTTACTCTGTCTCTTTCTCTATTAGAATTTTGTTCCCTCTCTATTTTTCTTACGCACATAAGCTTTTGATTGAAAAATGTTGATTAATTCTGTAATTTCTCATACATTAAGATAGAGTGATGTCAGATATGAAAATATAATATTTTGTTGCAAGAATGATCCAAAAAATAATGAATTGAAATTGTGTAAGGGCAACAATGCTAGTAACATGAGCATATACTTCTGTGTTTGTTGTGGAGTTTGTGACACATGTGAGGGGACACTAATAACAGAAAGGGAGAGAGTAAGGTTAGAAATTGGGTAGCAGAGGAGAGACAGAGTGAAGTAGAAAAAGGTAAGAGTTACCAGCTCTGTTTTCTGTTCCTCTGTAATTGAAAGAAAGAACATGATAGTTAGCAATTATTTAGTTTACACTCCCAAAATGCGCCAAAATCTAATAAATACTGAAGTGCTGAATATAGACTCTGATATTTTAGCTGAATGTTTGGCAATTTATTGTGTTCTTGCTCCAATTCCAACTTCAATTTTGTATCTCACGAGTATGTAGAACAGCTGCTGTGGGGCTATTTTTCCTCCCTCAAATTTGCAAGCTCCTATAAGTCATTCATACACTGTTTCACAAAACAAATAAGCTTGTGATTACATTACATTTGAACGGTGATTTTATTCTGATGCCTTTTCTGTTCGTTTCAGGAGTTCACAAGAGCTGGAGCATGTGGAGCTACATGAAGAGGAAGAAGACGATGAGCCAATTTTTTTCTAATTGATGAATGGAGAGAGTTCTGCGCAAAAGCTGAAGCAAGGATTATTAAACAAGGTTAGCAAATTTATCCTCATCACTCTCATGTTAATACAGACTTTTTATATATATCTTCTTATATAGATACTTACTCAAAGAGATGTAGTGCAGTTTATGTGTGTTTATATGTTTAGGATCATTTGTACTTTATTCTCAAATCTTAAGTGAACCTGTGACAGTTGAGAAATTGAGCAAGTCATTGAGCCTGTGTCCTTCTTTGTATTTGTCTCAAATATGTTTTTGAGTCAAAATCCATAAGATGAAGTCAAATTGTCGTGTTGCTAAAATTGAAAAAATTGGATGGAAAGATTAGGACTAATGAACCCCTTGTCACTAATGCACCTAGAGCATGCTTTATAATCTCTATAAACAATTTTTTGAAACAATCTATTAGTTTGGTAAGTAAAAAAATAGATTTTAACGTTGCAAAATAGTTTATAAGTATAAATATTGGTAAATTCTACCTAATTCCCTCTAAAATAACATGTAAGTTACCCTTCATGATGTGTCACACTTTAATTGGTCATTATCTTAACTATAGTTTGGTTATTTTGTAATTTATTATTTTAGATGGATAATTGTATAATTTTTTAAAATATTAAAATTCTACCCCGTTAATTGAAGCACGTTCTCACGCAATCTCTTTTTACAGTACATCATTCCTTAACGGTCATTGAATTCTCATGGCTCGTAACTTCTCCGTTCTTTCCAGTATAGCCAGCGCTGACTTCATTTCTATCTCTTGTCCTCTACTCCTCTCATTCAATCCCTTTTTTTGGCCATGACCTACAATCACTCCTTACCAACGTCAACATTATTAATGGTTAGTTCAATTATTAAATTTTTTTATTAAAAAAATATATCTTTATTTACTTACATGATGGAATATATATTTATATTAAATATAATATAATAAAATAAATCTATTCAAAATACTTAAAAGTATATTTAAAATCATGAACATATAAATATAATAATAATAAAATTTGTACTCTAACTAAGTAAACATATTTTTTATCATACATAAATTATTTAAAAAATAAATATATTATTAAAATTAATAATACAAATTTAAAATAATAAAATCTAATTTTTTTACTATATTTTTTATAATATTTTTATTTTTTTAATTTACAATTTATTAGTACTTTATTATTTAATTAATGATTAAACAAATTATTTTTATAAAAAAATATTTTTTGTATTATCTTAGAGAAGAGACCAATATAATAATTTAAAAAATAACGTAAAAATAAAATTTTAAATAAAAATATTTAATATTAAAATTTTTAAATACAAAAATAATTTGTATAAATATTTAAAAGATAAATATAAATATATGCATAAAATAAATAAAACAGATAAAATGGGAGTACTCATGAAAAATAAATAATTATTTTTGTCTTCTTTATTTATTTTAAACATATATTTCATATTTATATCATGAATATTTATACAATTTATTTTTGTATTTAAAAATTTTAATATTAACTATTTTTTATTTAAAATATCATTTTTACATTAATTTTTAAACTGTTATATTAGTCTCTTCTTTAAGATTATACAAAAAATGATTTCTCATGAAAATAATTTGTTTAATCATTAATTAAATAATAAAATATTAATAAATTAAAAATTAAAAGAATAAAATACTATAAAAATACTTGTAAGAAAGTTGAATTTTATCATTTTAAATTTGTGTTATTAATTTTAACAATTTATATTTTTTAAATAATTTATATATGATAAAAGATATATTTACTTGTTTAGAGTACAAATTTTATTATTATATTTGTATATTCCTGATTTTAATTATATTTTTAAGTACTCTGAACAGATTTATTTTATTATATTATATTTTACATATGAATATATATTCCATATATTATTTTTAATAAAAAAATTTAATAACCGAACTAACCATTAATTATGTTGGTAAAGAGTGATCAACGGCAAAGAGGACATGAGATAGCAATGAAGTCGGGAAAGTTACAAGCCATGAGAATTCAACGACTCGTTAAAAAATGATGCACTGTAAAAAGAGATTGCGTGAGATACAGTAGATCAACTAAGTCAGCCCTGCTTATGGGATAGAATTTTAATATTTTAAGAAATTAACAATTACCCATCTAAAATAATAAATTACAAAATAATCTAACTATAGTTAAGATAGTAACCAATTAAAGTGTGACACATCATGAAGGATAACCTACATGTTATTTTAGAGAGGGTTGGGTAGAATTCACCATAAATATTTGTATGAAGTATAAATCTTTTTTTGAGGTTTAAGGTTGTAACTAAAAGCTGGTTATTGTTAAAGAAATGTTGCTTTTACCAAATGGATTCTAAGTACTAAATAATGTAACAAAGAAAGCAACGTCTTACAAGAATTTCTTCCAAGAAATCAATGTTAAGGACTTAACTCAAATTAAATTAGTTGAGGTTGAGCTTGCAATTTTTTATTTCTAATAATTCAGATGAAAAGAGAAAAGAAAAAAAAAATGAAATCTTCGTGGTTTGATGGTTTGACAAGGACTACAAATATTGTGATCATCAGTGGTTTAACAAGGATGAACTTAAATTGTTAAAAAATTGGCCCTTTTTATTTGATATTTTGTTCAATTATTGCCTTGTCATTACCTTTTTGAAATCATTGATAAGAAAAAATATCATCAACAGTGTGAATATGACAATTTGTATGAACAAGTTGTTATGGTGGCATCAATGTGTATTGTCACACAACATAAATATGTGATGAATTGTGTTCAAAGGAAGAAGTTGCATGCAGATACTATCTGTAATTGCATTTATCTTTATCATTAATGCTCTAAAAAGAAAAGACAAGCAAAGAAAAGAAAAAGAAATAAAAAACAAAGTGGTTGGGGTTTAAGTAATAGTACATGAGCTATATCAGTTAGTAATTCTCTATATATATTTCACCGGTGTTCATCTTTATTTATTTTTTTTAATGAATTGTGTGTTTTGACCCTTGTATAGTTTAATTTGTATTGATTAATGTGTTGAAACCATGTGTTTGTTTGACTATATTCACTAAAGATAATTTTTGCAATTTGCATTTGAATGCATGCGAAAGTGGACAAGCATGAATTGAACTTTTGATAATATAAATTCTCTCTTTGGATGTACTTGCACATTGTACATGATGTATCAACGAGTATATCCAAGTATGCGTCTCTATTCTCTCTGTATTGTGATATTTTGACTACTTTCTAATGTATTTTTCAAGTTTTTAATTAAAACTAATTGTCTAATAAAAAAAATTAGACCGGTTTAACAAGTTTAACTGTTTTAATTTATTTTACTGATTTACTGCTGATGTCTGCAATATTTTTTTTTACTTGACCCAAATAAATTAAACATTTTGAGATTAACTATATGAGTAAAGTGAGAAATAAATTTTTTAAAATTTACAGTTCGGACAAATTAATTCTTAAAAAAATATCAATAATTTTTTTTTTAAAAATAGAGATAAACACAATAATTTAAATTAGCTGATGTAATTAGGATAAAAACTCTTAATTTAGTTTAATTTGTTCATATTTATTATTTTAAATATTTTATTAGTATTTTTATTAAAGACTAATTTATTAGAAATTTAAATTTTTAGTAATTTATTTATGACTTAATTCTAATTAAATTGAATCAGCTAGTTTAATTCGATTGTTAGTACCATAAATTTTTTTATATAAATTTCTTCCTTATTTGGTCATCATGCTGATAGGTGCTAGAAACTAGTGAGTATAGTAGTAGAGTAGTTGATGTGGTTGTTAGTTTTAATTAGTTCATAAATAAAAAGCTATGGTTAATAGTAAAGCGCATAGAAACATAGATTTAAGTTATGAAGATATCTATAAAAGATATATCTGTACTTGTGTTGAAAAGTTATGAGTCCATGAGTAATTTAATAATGTAGGCCACCAATAAACATAAACCATTGAGTTCAATTTGAGAGTGTTCCAAACACTAGCTTTCATCCATGTTCATTTATTTTTTTAATTCTAATTCTGATGCTATTTTTTTTTTTTTTGGCAGTCAAGGCTATTTCTTTGGAAGTAACAAACCTACTTATTCTATCTTATTTGTGCTGATTTTTTGTAAGAACAAGTAAGTAGTATCTCTTTCATTATGGTTGGTAAATTAGACTTTATTTTCCTAGAAAAAATATTTTTGTAGTTGTTACTAAATAGTGACATGGTTATAAACTAGAAAAAAACACGTTAAGCTATGGAAGTTATGGATAAATCGTGGATTAAGAGACCACAGAATTCTCTTGAGTATGCACAAGGTGTTTCAAGATTTATTGAGTTTGCTTTTGCGCATCATTCTGCCGACGGCACAATCATATGTCCATGTAGTGCTTGTGCTTTTAAGAAGTGGCTAACAAGAGACGAGGTGTATGATCATTTGATTTGTACACAATTTCCAATAGGATATACATTTTGGTTTTATCACGGAGAGCGCTCGATAGGAGAAACTAGCAACGTCTCAAGTAGTAGTTTTGCGGATGTAATACAAAATCCTCTGGCCGATGAGCAGCATCCATTGGTCGAGGTTGATTCAATTCGAAAGTTGATCAGTGAAGGACTAAGAGTTGGTGAGAACAATCGACAAGGATCACCCGTAATAGTAAATGAAGTCAGTGATGGTGGTGGTGAAAGATTGATGCCTAGTGAAACTTCTGAAACACTTGAAGCGAAAGGGTTTAGCGAGCTACTTAAGGATGGAGAAGAACCATTATACGAAGGGTGTACAAGATACTCGAAGTTATCTTTTCTATTGAAGTTGTTCCATATCAAATCCCTCTGTGGTATGACCGACAAGTCTATGAAGATGATTTTAGAACTCTTGAGTGACGCATTCGAATATGCGAGGATTCCAAGTTCTTTTTATGATGCAAAAAAGATCATTTCTAAACTCAGTTTGGATTGCACGAAGATACATGCTTGTCCAAACAATTGCATGTTGTATTGGGGCGAAGATGAAAACAGGGAGACATGCAAGGTCTGTAATAGGTCTAGATGGAAGACATATAAGAAAGAAGGTGCAGCTGAGGCATCGAGTATTATTGGTAACAAAAAGAAGAAGCATCCGGCAAAAGTTCTACGTTACTTTCCTTTAAAATCTCGATTGAAAAGATTGTTCTACTCTTCAAAGACTGCTGCTGATATGCGATGGCATGCTATAGCTGAGAATAAGGATAACGCAATGAGACATCCAAGAGACTCTGAGGCCTGGAAAAAGTTTGATTTGGAGCACTCCAATTTTGCATCCGATCCACGAAATGTGCGTCTTGCGTTAGCTACCGATGGCTTCAATCCACATGGAACTTTGAGTGCGAATCATAGTATTTGGCCTGTCATTCTCATTTCGTATAATACTCCTCCATGGACGTGTATGAAATCGACATCATTCATAATTTCAATGATCATTTCTGGCAAGAAAATGCCAGGAAATAACATAGATGTTTATCTGCAACCTCTAATAAAAGAGTTAAAGGAGTTATGGCTTGAGGGTTGCGATGCATATGATGCTTTAACACAAGAAATGTTTAAGTTGCACGCAGCTTTATTATGGACAATTAGTGACTTTCCTGGGTTAGGAACTCTTTCTGGGTGGAATACATACACAGGACTTGCTTGCCCATCTTGCAACTTCGATAACATCCCTCATCGTCTCAATCACAGCAAAAAGTATTGTTTTATGGGTCATCGTCGCTTTCTGGACCAGAGACACAAGTTTAGATTAAACACCGTTCAATTTAATGGATGTCAAGAAACAAGGCGTCCACCAAGAACATTATCTGGCAGTGAAATCCTTTCACAAGTTGAGAATATTAATGTCACCTTTGGCCGAAGAGAAGAAATAGGAAGAAGTGGTAAAAGATTACGCACTGGTGGACCTGTTGAAGGAGGTGGTACTCAACAATGGAAAAAGAAGAGCATTTTTTTTGAGTTGCCATATTGGAAGTCTAACTTGCTGCGTCACAATCTCGATATGATGCATATTGAGAAAAATGTATGTGACAACGTATTATATACTTTGTTAAATGATAGTTCGAAGTCAAAAGATCACATAAATGCTCGAAGAGACCTTCAAGAAATGGGTATCGAACCTGATCTGTGGCCAAGGGAAAATGGGAAGTGTCCTCCGGCAATTTATACTCTGAACAATTTGGGTAAGAAGAGATTCTTGACAACTTTGAAAAACGTCACTGTTCCTGATAGTTATGCAAGCAACATATCAAGGTGCATTGATCTAGAGTCTCTTAAGTTGAGTGGGATGCTAAAAAGTCATGATTGCCATGTACTTATGGAGCAACTATTACCGTTAGCCATGCGAACAGGGCTGCCTGATGAGGTCTCTGCAGTGCTTATTGAGATGTGTTCATTCTTTAGACAATTATGTGGTAAAGCGTTAAGTGTGCCCTATTTGAAAAAGTTGCAAGATCAAATTGTCCTCACGTTATGCCACATGAAAATGTTATTCCCTCCTTCATTCTTCACAGTTATGGTTCACTTGATGGTGCACCTTGTAGATGAAGCTAAACTTGGAGGCCCTGTCCATTATAGATGGATGTACCCTATTGAGAGGTAAAATTTTTAGCTTAGATCGCTATTTATAACTTTGTTGGATAGTATTTAATCTTCATTCTTGGATAGGTATTTAGGACACTTGAAGTCATATGTACGTAACAAAGCACAACCAGAAGGATCCATAGCGCAAGGATACTTAATGGAAGAAATTCTTACATTTTGCTCCAGATATTTAGAGAACATTGAAACTAGATGGAATCGACCTCGCCGAGTTGATGATGAACCAACCCATGAAGAATCAAATCCTTGGTTAGATAATTTGTTTCCTTAAGTAGGTAAACCACTTGGTGTTTCCTCATATTTCACTTTAACAGCCACTGAGAAGTTACAAGCTCATAGACATGTGTTAACTAATTACTCCATAGTTGACAACTATCTCCAGTGAGTATTTCAGCATGTTCTAATTCATATAAGTAGGATTCTTTTAATGACCTTATAATCCTAATATCAAGACATATATAGGGAGTTCAGAAACATTGTACGAAAGCAATTAAGAAGTCGTACAAGAAATACATCAGAGATAGACAAAAAAGTTCATAGAGAGTTTGCAAGTTGGTTCTCTACCCGTGTGAGTCAAATTCTACCTCTTTAAAATTATTTCTTTCAATTTCCATCATATAAAGTTGATAAAAAATTCGTCATGATTTCTTAGATTGTTCGAGATCTTGATAAAATTGAAGAATCTAAGAGAACGGTATATTTTAGTCTTGCCAAAGGGCCGATTGACCAAGCAAGAAGATTTTCTGCATATAATGTCAATGGATACAAGTTTAGGACTGTAGAACGTGAAAAAGGTTTAAAAACTCAAAACAGTGATATTTTTGGGACATTTGGAACAAGAAGCTACTCTCGCAATAGTGATCCCAATATGAAGTTTGGAGCAGTTCCTTATTATGGAAAGTTGGTCGACATCATTGAACTTAATTATGATGGTATATTCTTTGTAACCTTGTTTAAATGTGAATGGGCTAATACCACAAACCCAAGGGCCATGAAAATAGATAAGTTAGGTTTTACCTCTATTAACTTTAGTAGATTGATACATACTGGAGAGTATGAGGATGATGAGCCATATATTAAGGCTAATGAAGCTCAAATGGTTTATTATGTGGAGGATGAGAAAGAAAAAGGTTGGAGCATACCAATTCAAGTAAAGCCAAGAGACTTATATGATATGGACAATGAGGATGAAGACATAATTTATGACAATGTGGGTTATCCATCACAAGATTTGGGACAATTTTTTCCAGATAACATTTCACATCTACCTTTAGCAAGATTAATTATAGATGAAGAAAGTTTAGAGTAATGTAAGTCTTTAGTTGCAAGTCATAGAGTGTTATGTATTGTTTTCTTTCATAATTTTATGTTTTATTACATATACTTAATAGTTAGATTTAGTAGTTTATTGCTTCTTTGGTTGTTAGTTGATAAATTTAAGTACTATTATTTCGTTCTTATTATATTATTGATATATTAATCTTAATATCTCTTGATACGTTGTAGAAATGACTAAGAGAAAGATTGTTTCTTCATGTGAGAATACATCTACTCATGAGTTGAATGATTCACTACCCATTGATCAAAATGAGTCCTCTCAATCTGTAGAGCCTGAACCTACTTTATCTACTGGTTTACAAGTTCCACATGTTCAATTAGAAGTACAAGGAAGAAAGTCCAATAAGTACTTGACAGTTGAATTAGAAGGTACGTTATTAAATTTAGTTCAATTATAGCGCTGTATATTTAAATTTCTACAAGGAAGAAAGTTTAATAATGTATGGTATACGACTTGAATAATTTAATAGATGCAAATGGAATTATTAAGGAAGGTCACTTAAGGTTGAAAGATGTGTGGGTGCTGTCTCGTGAGACTAAAATTATTGTGCATTGGAATGAGTATGGCCAACCGATTGGTGAATCTGGTGGACTTTTAGGCTTGTTTTTGGGAGCTGTTGCTGGAAATTTCAAGAACTTTCCTATAAGTTATGAGAAATGGCCTTTGGTTCCGACAGAACCATACAAAAATGGAGCCTATAGGGATATTATTCAAGTTCTTTTTCATTTAATTATTTAATAATAATTAAATTACTTTCAACACATGCATTCGTATGTTCTGGTATTGTGTCATTTTAGGACATTTCAGCTGTTATTTATTTATGAAAATAATATAGCTGGCCAACTCACTAAACGCCCTCTAACCTAGTACTAGTTAGGTATATACCAATGTCTTTATCCTGTATTTTCTATTTTTTCTAATTATTAACTCGAAGGATTCCCAGTTGACAACCTATACTATACCATTAATATGGAAGTATAAATATCGGGGTATAGGTTTGAATTACGTATTGTTGTTAAATAATTGAAGATGGGTAATGCAGGAAAAAGTTACTAGCAAGCTTATTCTCTTAATTAAATCTGTATTGGCCACTCACCAAATATTTTGTGCTTTATTCATTTAACTATTGAATGTGCCTCATTAGGTAATCAGATAATCAACTTTATTTAACTAACATTAAAGTTAATTTCATTCTTCATTCTTTCCTCATCCTTCTTTTTACTTCTGCCTTTTTTTGTTGTTAGCAGAAAAAGAATTGATGTTTAAATTTTTTGTTGTCAAATTTATAAATAGAAAAACAAATTTAAAAACTGGTTCTGTATTTCTTTCTATTGCAGGCAAAAAACTTGTCTTTCATTTTATTTTATTTGATTTTAAGGCATTCACTGTCTTACTATGTGCTTTCCTAGCATTTATATTTAGATAAATATGTAAAATATATTACTTCTCCCAATGTGCATAAATGCACCACTATCAAACAATTTGTTGATGAACCTCTCTGTTCATGTTAGAGTTTTTGTTTTTAATAATTTTATTTTTACAATATCATGAAAAAATTAATTCTTATTTTGTTAAATTTTATTTTTTCATGTATAAAATTTTGGAAAAACAGGAACTAAAATTAAAACTTGAAAATAAAACTACAAAACAAAGGTGCGCTACTTTTCTATTAAGTTGTCTTCCCTAAAGTATTACCTAGCTCACAATAATAAATATATATTGTACAGGGGTGATTGATTTTTGGTCTATACTTCGGAGCATTCCTTACTGCCATAATTTTCTTACGCTGCAGGCCTCTTATGACCATATTATGCTATTATTTTAGTTGTAAATTACATTTTGTGGTTCTGATATGCTAATAGTTAACTTCCTTGGTGTCATATTATGCTAATAATTAACTTCCTCGTTGATTATTAAAGCAATTCTAATATGATATTTTCGGGTATTATTTTTAATTTTCACAATAACTGAATGTTAGACCGAGCATTGAAGTGACAAATTTCCTGCATCTCAGATTGGCAATTGGGCATAGCACGAGTCAATGAACATTTTTGTGAATTATGTTCCAATTCTAGTTATTAATATGTTTAGATAATTTTACCTGTAAGTCTATGTTACAATTATTCAGGTTAATTATTTCTATGTTGATACTATGTAGAGATTCTTTAAAGTTGATGATGGACAACAAAAGAAGTACATACTACAAAATCTTGACAGAAAGTGGAAAGATGATAGATGCAAATTGTTTAATAACAGTTATAATTGGAATCTTACTAGAGAGCAAAATATAGCATTGTTACCAAAAGGACTTGGAGTCAGCTTGGAGCAATGGGTAACTTTTATTGATTATAGATTAAGGAACAAAACTCAGGTAATTGTATGAACACACATTCTATATTTCACTTTATATTCACAAGTTGCTAATTGAATTTGCATGTGTAGGAAATGTGTGATAAAAATGCAAGTAATCGAGAAAAACAAACAATTCCTCATACACTCGGATCCAAGACGATTGCTAGGAAGAAACACGAATTGGTTTGTGATTGAGTCCTTATCAAGAAAATGTTATGTTATTTAATTTCTACATGTGTTGAAATTAAATTCCCCTTTATTGAATTGATAGGAAACTGCAAACAAGAGAGTTTTTACTAGAGCTGAAATGTATCCAATTAGTCATAAGAAGAAGGATGGATCTTTTGTTAATGATGAGGCTAGAGAGAAAAGTGTAAGCACTTTCACTTTATTTTGGCTTTGTTTGTTAATGATGAAGGAGATTATTCTAATGATGATGCATTTCTCAATTTTTTATCATAGGAACAATTAACTTTGTTTCAAACTAATGAGAGTTCTACTGATGATGCATATATCAAGTTATTTGGAAAAGAACACCCGGGTCGTGTTAGAGGTGTAGGATTTGGTGTTTGTCCATCCCAAGTCATGAAATCATCTAATAATTTAGGAGGGGTATCTTCTTCATGCAATCATCACTTTGATATGGCTAAAGTTCGCTCTATGGAAGTAGAATTACAAGAGAATAAAGCAACAATTTCTTTATTACAAGCCCAGGTGACATATTTCATTAATCATTGTATGGGTGGAAAAGTGCCACATGACTTTCCTACAGCTACGAATAATGGGGTAAATATTATATATAGCTTTTTTTTTTCGGAATCTTTCATTGTGCATGATTTAGTAAAATAATGATTTAATTATTGTTGTTCATTTTCTTAATTTGTGCATATGGCTTATGCCTTTTCATGGTAGACTTAAATTATTTAATGGTCTTTGTTTTATTCTAATTTTTTTTTATTTATTTTTAATCCTAGGTTGCAAACTCTCCAATAGAGATAACGTCAGACTCTCCAATAGAGACAAGGCCACCTTCTACTATTCCATGAAGTAGTTGTAGAATTTTATCAATGAAGTGACTGAAGACTTTTATTATCGAAGTTATTCTTTATTTTAGACTTTTAGCTTAGTTAAATTTTAGTAGCAAAATTCTTTTCTAATTCAATTTTAGTATTATGTTATTTGAAATTACTTTGATATGTAAATATAGGTGTTAATTAAACACTGATTGTGTTGGATTTATGATTATGTAAGACTTATTAAATATATATTATATGTTGAAATGCAATGTTCATATTATTTTGGTCAATTTTTCTATTTTACTTTGAGTTGTAGATTTTAATATTTGTAGTAGTTATTTATTTTATTAGGATCTAAGCATTAGGGAATAGTTTATCAATATAAATATGTTTATTTTTAAAAAAAAAAATCTGTAGTTTTTGCGGCGGTTAGAAACCGCCTCAAAAACTGTGGTAGTAGTTTTGTCGACCTTTTAGCGGCGGTTTAAAACCGCCGTAAATTTTTAACGGTAACTTAAATTTTATTTTTTGCGGCGGTTTCTTAACCGCCGCCATAGACCAACTTTGCTGGTTCACGCGCATAGTGGCGGTTTAAAACCGCCGCAATTCGCCGAGTGAATCTGGCGGCGGTTATTCCAACGGTTCTTTAAAACCGTCGTCGCTGCTGTGCCGACGGTTGACCTGGCCGCGTTTTGCTGACCGCCGAGAGCTGAATCTAGCGGCGGTAATAACCGCCGCAACCCCCCAAAATAACTGCCGCCGTTGCTGTGTTTTGTTGTAGTGAAACTTCACATAAGCAAGAGTGAACATTTTCTTCAAGCTAATTGGATCCTAAAACATCAAAGAGCAAGGAAATTCAATACCTCCACTTAATTTAGTGAAAATTGGGAGAAAGGAGTGGGTGGGAGTGTTTAGTAGTTTACCAATGAAATTGTTCCGGTAGAAACGTAGAGCTCGACGCGGTGAACGCGTGGCCGCAAACAGTGCAGCGATCGGAGCTCGGACGAAAAAGTTACGGGAGTCGGAAATCACCGTAAGGGTTTTCGGTGTTTCTTCTCTTCCATGGATGCTTCACGCTGCATTCATATGAAATAAGGAAGAGAAGGGCTTTTTGGCTCATTTAATATGTTGGCCGGGTTGGACCGATGGGTCGATTTGGGTTCGGTTCGGCTCGTTCGGTCCGATTTTGGAGCGTTTTTTTTCGAAATTAGTGTCAAAATTCTTGCTTTGATGAGCTCTATCCTAGTTTGATATAATATTCGTATTTCTAATCTTTCTTATTAAAAACTAATTTATTAACTAATTATTTACTAATTTAACGGGGATTACACTTTGACCGACCTTTAGTATTATTGGCAATAGGTGCAAATTGATTGATTTCCTATTCATCAATTTCTCCGTTTTCAGTCCACACCCAATATCTATTCTTGAACCCATTATGATTAAGGTGCAGGTTTATATCCAAAACTCCTAGCCACTTAATCAACCGATACTTATAGCATGGACACCTAGATGATCTTTGAGAGCTATATGATTTTGAACACATACGCAACAAACTGATCAACCCCCTTAAAGAACACAAATTTTATTCTTCCATGTTGTCTATTATCCCTATTGTACATCTACAAACGATGCTAAGAATTATTTTACCACAAACAACCTAAAATTCAACCAACAATACAACTTAATTATTAAGATTTTTTGAAATTTCAGCAGAATTTTGGCTATAATTAGCGACTTCCACCAAATGTAATTTTCAACTTTTACAAGACAAACATGTCTTTAAAAATTTTAACTAAAATTCGTCAGAGTTTCTTCTTAATTCAGAGACCTCTACCAAAAAATTTTTTTCATTTTCACAGTTTAAACAATTGTAAACATATAAAACAAACAACCAACACATGTTTTTTAAATTTTTTTAAAAATTTTAGCAGAGTTTCGACTATAATAAGCGACCTCTATCAAATTTAAGTTTTCAATTTTTACAAATCTAACATGTCTTTAAACAGTTTTAACGAAAATTCAGCAGAAATTTCCCTTAATTCACATACCTATACTAAAAAAATTTCTTAGTTTTTACAATTTAATCAATTGCAAGCATATATTAAAACAAACAAACATTCAAGCAAACATAAGATCTTAACCATTCTAGTGCACATTTCCTTGTTACTTCACAATTTTACAGCAAACAAAAATTTTGAGAATGCGTACTAGGCAAATTTTTTTGACGCAAAATTTAACTGTAAAAGGTGTGTCATTTTAATTTGAATTCACGTCATCTATTATCATCGGATTTTTCGATGGATTGTTCAATTTGACAGTAAATCTAATAATTTGAGTAAATTATCACGCTAACCGTCACAAAATTCGGTGGTAAAACCACTGGTAAAGATTATTCCAAAATTTAACGGTTTACCATTCATTTCTTGTGTTGAGAAACTTATTGATATAGTACAAAACTTTTTGCATGTAACACAAATATATCTATCTAATATAGTATGAGAATTTTTATACATAGCACATAAAGTTTTGTTGCAAATATATTTTTTTAATTGAATGAGTAGTCAATATCTTAAGCATGTGATTTTTTAAAAATTTATGTACTAAACACAAAATTTCTGTAATATTTACTAAAATTTGTGTTATATACCAAAATTTATATACTATATATATTTATAGTTTGATGATTGAGTGTCAATATTTTAAACATATAATTTTTTAAAAATTTGTATTAAATACTAAATTTTTTTGTATAGTAACACCAAAATTTTAATATTGTATATTAAAATTTTTATACTTTATTTTTTTTAATAAAAGAACGTGGTTAAAGAAGTCCGTGTATATAATATATACCAACAAAATTTAATTAGACTTAATTAAAAAAACTTAGTTATCTAGCTTTATTGTTTAATTTATTTATCTCGTAATAGCCTTATTAATTTATAACGAACATAATTTGAATATTATAGGCCTAGTTTATCTTTAGAAGTGAGGTCAATGGATAAAAATTGTGTATCATCTTTATAAAAATTATAAACACACCAAATAAAAGTCTAATAAATCAGGAGGGAGTAGTCTATTTTTATCTTATATATAGGCTGTATTATTACAATAATAAGATAAGTTTCCATCATTTCATATAAGCTATCCCTTCCACACAAGGAACAATATTGTTGAAGGAAACCTTAATTAGGCCACATCATAATGTCCTTTTTCTTTTTTCCTCTATTTTATCTTCAATTAGATTATATATATATATACATGTTTGATTTTTCTGAGTAATGGCCTGGTTGAATCCACCTGGAAGGCTCAACTGAATTTGCAATGGATTATATATGATGATGAAGTAGAAGATGTTTTTTTCCTGCCTATATAGTTCCATTTGCACTACCGCAAATGGTTGAATCTTTGCTTTTCCATTCTTGTATTCTAGTCATATTTAATTTCTTGTTCATCAATAATAATGTTATGGTTTTGGAGACTGATGTGTCATAAATGAATTCAAAGTGTATTATCATTACCAAGTTTTGTTGAGGGACATTGTAAATGGACAAATCATAGTGCATGCATGTGATGTGGCTGGGCTACATGTAGGTTAGTTTTCACTTTTTCTTAAAAAATCATATGCAATATATATACTTTAGCCGTAAAAGAAATGTACTTGATATTATAGAGTACTCAATAATCATGGTAACTTTGGTGTTGATTTATAATAAGTTGTATAGAATAAAAGTAGGTTTTCTCTAAAGCTATCCCATATAGACACGGAGTAAGTAAACTAAAGGAGATAGAGAACCAGGAAATATCACTCCTTTGAGTTATAGAAATAATGAACTCTCAGTCTAAAGTACTATCAATTTTTAATAATTTTAACTATCATTTGATTATTATAAATATTAAATTGTAATTTATATGTGTAATATACAAAAAAATTTTGTACTATATCAATAATTTTTTATACTCTATAACAAGATTTTTGGTAGTGCAAAAGTGCAAAAAAAGAGAAATAGTAACATATGGGCGCAATTATTTTTTTTGCTGGGCTTGTCCCAATTTAGTTGGACTTATTTATAAAAACGCTTGTATACATAACATCGCTAATTAAATATTTATGTAAAATTTTTATATTATCACTACAAGTAAATTTAATTTTTAATATATATTACTAATAAAATAGTTTAATTACAATAATGTTATTTACACACTAAAATTAGTTATTAAAATTAACTATTACATATTTATGATAAATATATATATATATATAATTTAATTTATTCTTAACGTATTTTATATTTTAATATATATTTTATATTAATAACTAATTTTAATAATTAATTTTAATATACAACTAATATTATTAATTTAATTATTTTTTATTTCTATAATTTTACTAAACTCATGATGAAGTTCTTTCGATTTAAAAGTTTATAATGGAGTATTTATCCATGTAAGAGACACTGAGTACAAGGACATGAAACACACATACACGTTAGTTTCAAATATTTGTTGGACACTTATATTGATATTTTAACAATTTATAGATATTAAAGTACAAATTTATTTATTTTTAAATAGTTTTAATGTCTTTTCAGTTAATTAAAATATTTTAAATATTTTTTTAATAATAATTAATTATATACATTATTTTCAAATTCTTTTTATTTTAAAATAATTTTTTTTGTTAAGATATAATTAGATAGACAAACAATTAAAAAAATATTATATTCAAAATATATCTAATAACTAGATAATTTAGCAAGAGATATGTTATATGTATAAGCATTTTCATAGCTAAATTCAATTAAATTGGTGTAAGGTCAGCAAAAAATGCCCGCACTATGGTCTACGTTACTACTTTTCCTTTTTTGTTTTTTTAGAGCACACAAATTTTTAAAATATAATATATAAAATTTTACACATAATACAAATTTATTAAATATAATACATAAATTTTTGTACATAGCACACAAATTTTTGCATATGACACAAATCTTTACTGCGTAAGTATTTTATTGGTTGGACGAGTTAATGTTTTAGTTATGGAATAATCCTCTAAAAATTTATGTGATGCACATCAAAATTTTGTGCTATGCTTATGTTGTATACCAAAATTTATGTGTTGTGCGTATTTCATTAGTATAGTATATAATTTTTTGTATATAATACATATATATTTGTATATAACACACCATTTTTTACACATAACACATAAATTTGTTACCAATATATTTTTTAGTTAGATGAGTTAATGTTCTAGGTATGTAGTTCTTCAAAGAAAAAAATGAAAACGATGAGGACCATGATGATGACAATAAGAGATGATGTAGAGGAAAAAAAAAAGAGAAAAAAAATAAACAACAATAACATTAACAAGAACGAAAAGAAGAGACCGTGGCGTGATGACGATAACGACATTAAAAAAAATACGCAAAAAGAAGAAGATGATGATAATGACGACAATCACGATCACGAAGGAGGAGGAAGAGAAGCGGTGGAAGTAGTGACGACGACAATATTAAAAAAAAGATGACAAATATAATAAAGGAAGAGAAAGAGGAAGAAGAAGAACGAGAGAGGATTTAATTAAAAACTTAGTCTAAAAATACTTGAATGTCTAATATTTCTAATTTAACAAAATATTTGTGCAATATTAGATTCTTTATAATAAATAAAAAATTTAAATTAGATCCTTACGAATTATTTTTGTTCAAAAAATACAAAATATTTTTAGAATATTTATTTTTATATTTTACGTAGAATGAATTTTGAAATATTTTAGAAAGAGAATATTTTAGGTTTATTATTTTTTTTTCTGAAAACTAACTATCAGTAAGAATCATTTTAAAAATTTTATTTAGTATTAGAACATAATTATTAAATTTAAAATAATAAGGATAAAAATTTAGTGGAAGTGAAACAAATAACAAGATTATGATATTCTTAAATGAAAAGAATAAAAGATAGATTCCCCTGGTATATCTATCTAAAGTAAAATTACTTAAAACACCTCTATATTTACGTCTACTTACATCATTATCATTAGTATAATATATAGACTTAAAAGAAACTTCCAATTAATAGTTAATGGATTTAACTAATTTGTATTCTGAGAATATATATTAAAGTTACTAATAATAAAAATTTTAAATCTTTTTAATAAAATTTCTAACGCCTAAAATTTAGTATTCAGTATTCACAGACAATACACTACAATTTAAAGATATAGTAAAGAATTAAACAATTAAAATGTAAATCGCATCAAAATTAAGAACTATAAAATATGTAATATACACACAATGGACTTGTATATATATATATATATATATATATATATATATATATATATGAGTCGAAGAATATAACATCTAAACAGACTATGAACACAGCAAAGTGTGTGATGCTACAAGATAAGTTACTGCTTTTTCTTGAGGACGAAGTTCTCCTCAGGTTGCTTTTCCCAAAAATAATTTGCAGCCTCTATCCATCGCGGATGAACCAAAAACCTCTTCTCTTTCACTGCCCACCGGGCCTTCTCAGTTCCGGCATCAGTAGCAACCACATGTGTCACGGAGGGGTCAAGTTCCGTTAAACAAGTGGCTCCCAACTGCTCAGCCATCTTCCGGAGTGATGGTAATGCTCCATGGAAGATACGGCTGAAAACAATCACGCATCCGCTCAAGACTTCCCTTCGAAGGGATTTCAAAACCTGGGGAAAATGAATTGATTGTAAAAACCAAACTAACTAATTGACTTAAGTTTCACATTAGAATTACAAATTAACCATAAATTTGCAATGAAAAAAGATATATGACCAACATAATTACCTGCCTTACATCTCGTTCAGCAATATCTTCAAGTTCCTGCAAAAGATTCACCACCACACAATTTTAGCTTTATATTAGAGATATCAAACTTTTTTTTGTTTTTCAGATTGACAAAGTGAAAAATGACATACATAAAAGAATTTGTAATGAATTTGTTTAAGAACTTTAAGGATTTTAGAGAGTGCTCCTTCAGCTTCGTCTTCGTCGCTCTTCAATTCAGCTAAAGATTTGCAATTGAAACCAAATTGCCGGCAACTTGAACCAAAAAAGTGGTATCTTTCCATCAGAATCAGATTATCTTTATGCTTCACCCATGCCTACATCATTAGCACCGACAGTAAAATGGAAAGATCTAGCACACATATGTCAAAGAAGCACTTGAATTAAGTAATTCAGCATCACTTGACAAGTGTTGATGCACTTACGTGTTCTGTATCATCAAGAATCACAACAGCACTTTCTTGCCCCAACACAATATCAAGACCCTTCTGATGCTTTTGAGTGCCATCATCTCGAGAAATCACCTTTGCATTGAAGTATTCTCCTTGAGGATCAAGCAGCTTAGCCATCTCTAATGCATAGGGTCGATCACCCATGGTGTATATGTACATCTCAAACATTTCACTTGCTTCTCTTAGAAATGTGCGGACAAAAGGCCTCAACTTGGTCATCATATGCATTTTGTCCAATTTGAAAAGGCTACTCTTGGAAACACCTAGTTGATTTATTACATATAAGTTCAGAAATGCAACATAAATGAAGAGCCATGAAAACCCACGAGGCCAAGCACATAGCGTCAAATAAAGTAATCAACTAATAGTTGTTAGAAAATACACACATCATAAAATGAAGACTGCAAGTGAGTCTAGATGACCCAAATTTAACAAAATACAAGAAATCAAGTTAGCTACATGCCAAACTATTCAACAATTTAAGAAATGCCAGTTTTAGGACATGACTTTAGTTTTATAGTGACACGCTATTCCAAAGATGATTATATATGCACCATAGTCCTTGCAATTGCAAAATAACAAGACATCTTTGTGTTTATCAACATAGTGACACACTAAACATGAAGAAATCATTCATATGTCCAGAAATTACCAAACAAAATCCAAAAAGTATATCATGCCAGCATAACAATATTTGACAAACAGATATTCTGATCAGAACACAGCAGAACTATAGCATGCATCTAGCATTCACATTGAACATCAGGGTCTTTGATATAAAAAATACATATCAACAGCAAAGCACATCGAATGACATATACCTCCAACAGAATCTGCCTGGGAAATTAAATGCAACTCTTCAGAGTTTAAATGAGCAAGATGAGTGGAATTTAACAGAGTGTGATCTAAATCGAGGATCAAATAGAGCTTTCTACGACTACGCAGATTATTCGCATCTGTATTACGCAGTCTAGATATCTCCTGATCATGAAGTCTCAGTCCCTGCAAATACAGAAAATTTCCATCACTATGTTTTTGTGAACCAACTCAACCACTTGGCTGTTAAAAACCATGAAAAGGGATATAGGATTTCAGATATCCTAAGACTACGAAATGTATGTGCAGTTCAAAATCCACTAACTTAATAAATGTAAATACCTATAAAGCATAAAGAAGGAATTAACATGGAGCCTCAACAATCTAACTTGGACCTGATTCATTGTTTGTAAACTTATTGAATACACTAGCATATTATGTTTTACTTATATTAGGGACAATTATTTCAAATACACTAGCCAAATTTGTAAATCTACAAACTATTGTGCATCATTCCTTCTGAGATGTGCATACCTTGTGTATGTAGCCAAATGTCACACCAGATTCACCATCCAACTTTTGCCCACAACGTATGCACATGTCTCCAAAAGAACCAGGATGTGAGCACACATCTTCTTCTACAGATTCTTCTGCAATAACCAAAAAAAGAAAAAAAAGCAAAAGCTACAGCACTTCCGAGAAAAGATAGTGACTAAACATTTAAAATTACCTAAACTCTGTTTCACGCTTCCTTCTGAAGTAGACTCCTCAGTTTCCTCGTCACTTTCAAACTTGCGCCTTTTTATTCTGCTTTAAAATTCATTGATTAAATAGTAGCCAAAATTATTAAACCAAAAAAAAAAAAAAAACAAGATCCATATAGATATATAATATCTCTTGGAATAATTCTACATACAACAGTGCAGATACCAAGGGCAAACTGCGGCTAAGATATATTGTAATGTGAGTAGTTATGAAGGTGTGGTTCCTTACTTTCCTTAAGTACTTAACACATACCATCTGATTTACGTAAAAGCAAAACCCTAATGTAACTCAACCCTTAGATCCAAGTCGTATCCAACTAGAGTGTGACAGCTAAAGATATTTACTTAAACATCAGGTATTTAGCCCTCTAATGAATCATGACCTGATATATGAATATGTCTTACGGCACATATACCTAATCCACAGCAATTAATTTGTGAAATTAACATATAAATTGTAACAGCTATAATAAAGATTACCTGACACTTTCCAGCTCATCTTGATTTTCAACTTCTTTATCGGATGACGCATCTGGCAAACTTGCAGCTAATGCTTCATCAAGATAGGCAATGAAGTCATCACTACTGGATGAATGTATCGGAGAGTCTGGTGCACCACTCATCTGCATCCAATAAACCAAATTACAAAGTAAAACCCATAAACAAAGAGATTCCACAAAACAGAACCAAATGGAAAAATATAACAGGACATCACACAGCAGCTAGATTCATAGAAAGCCAAGTGTAAACACATATAATCTTCAAAGGCAACAAAGACCTACCATAAGATATAACAGTTCAACCATTCATGTATCTCTACCTTTTAGGACAAGGAATTTCATGACATGTATTGCAAATCATTCACCCAAGTGAAGTGGGGTAACAAAAAAACAACAGTCTCGAATAAAAGTTTAAAATAAAATACAAACCAACCCACCAAGCAACCACATTTCTATAATGCCAATCTGAAGATAATTATGCCCAAAAATACAAAATAACAGTGATACGATAGCATGAAGTACATGAAATATGAATGAATAACAATCCATAAACTATATCCAATGAGTAATTTAAGGTTCTGAAAACCGAACCAGTCATCGAACCGCTCTAGCTATTGGTTTACTGGTTCATAGGTTCAACCGGTTCGACCGTGGTTAAACCAAAAAAATCGTTTTATAATAAAATAATCATTAGAACATTTCTTAATATCTCCACCAATCTTCGCCAAATGCTTTTTCATTCTATTAATTCCCCCACCCCCAAAAGTACTCAGACAAAATAAGCATCAGTAATGCGGTTTTTCATTTATATTTTGTAAAGCAACATATCTCCAAGCAGGATCAGTTTTTCCTCGAACATTAGAAGTATGTGATTGGCTTTCGTTAGATCCGGGAGGAAGAGAAGGTTCATTCGAAGCCGAGTTATTCTCAACATTATTATTCCTAGGTTCTTGGTTGATACTCTCATCCATACCTAAACAGTACCAGCAATCCAAAATGATTTTTTCCAACTACAATTTACAATATCACAACCCACTCCAACCCAATAATCTCAAGTTCACAACAAACAACATCCAAAATTATTCAAAATTATTCACAATTATTCAACAAACAACAAAATTCAGTTTTGTAAAAGAAAAATCAGTTCAGTAAACAACAATTATTAAACAAAATTCACAGTTCAGTTCACAGAGCTTCACAGACTTCACACTTCACAGTTCAGTATCACTATATCAGATTATCAGTATATCAGACTTCAGACTTCAGTGACTCAGTTCACAGAGCTTCATAGATTCAAACAATTATTCAATCATACTCATTAGGGAGAGAGAGACATGCAACAGTTATTCAATCAAACAATCATTGTAACGAGGGACAGAGACAAGGAGCAGAGTGACCAAGACGCCTTCAGTTCACAGTTCAAAAAATTACCTGGAAGCTCGAAGACGCCTTCAACAGAGCATGCAAGAGGGAGACAGAGACACCGAGTGACCAAGACAAGCTGACAAGGAGCAGTAGTGGAGCACCTTCGAACCGAGTGACCAACAGAGCTAGGGACGGTGGCGGCGTGGCTGCGGGACGGAGGCTTCGACGTTCCCACGGTGGCTGCCCGATGGAAGGGGAGGAAGCTTGCAAAGTCTAAGCATTATTTTCAGAACCGGTTTTCAGAACATTATTTTCAAAGTCTAAGCATCTAAATTAATTAAGTAAAGAAGGCAGGAGAAATTTAATAAAAGAAAAAATCCGAAAATTTACCCCATGGAAATCACTACTAGGGGAATGAGCAAAATTTATCAGCTCGCCATGGGAAGTGGGCTCGGAGTGATGCAAAAGGGTGAGGAGTTGGCTAGGTTCCACGCGATCAATTTCAAAGTCTGAGCATCTAAAAAATTTCGACATCATTACAGCAGCAACAATCAACAATCAACAATCAACAAAACCAACTCGTATTCATAATCAGCAAAACCAATTCATAAACTAATCCAACACTCAGCAAAATCATTCATAATCAGCAAACCCATTCATAAACCAATTCAACAATAAAATTAGCAACAACGACTTTTTGACCATTTCAGCCGTCCAAGTTGAACCTCTGCCATATTCTAATCAGATTCATAAATCAAACAACAATAAAATTAACAGAAATAACATAATCAACTATTGACGGGTGTGGCATCAGTAGCATCATTGTTTAGAGACACACCTGAACCGAATTAGGGATTTAACCGGCAACCATAATAGGTCTTTCTCCACCGGTTCGAGAGGGAGAACCCTAGCTTCAGCCTCAGCGGCAGGAAGCACAGCTGCAGGAAGAGAGGCAAGACGCGAGCACTGGAGCACACTTGGCGTTGGGTGCAGTGATGGCAGACGAGCAGAATACGAGGCAGAGGGAGCAAGACCGCTGGCGATGAGCACGCGAGCGACGAAGAGTCGGAGGAGAATTTTAATCCGTCCCGCCTGGCTTAATGAGGCGATTTTGAAATTTTTTTTTTTTTTTTCATAGCAGATTGATGGATTAAGTTTGTCCATTTTTTATTTTTTATTAATAAATTATTAAATATTAAATAATATATAATTTAATAATTATTTTAATAAATTTATAATTTTTAAATTCATAAATATTAAAATTGTTATAATTTTAAATATATAATAAATATAATCATCAACCTAATTTTTTGAAACAAAATAATAAAATTAATATTATAAAAAATAAAACATTGTCCAAAACATATAATTAAACATCTTTAAGTCTCTAATCAATTAAACATAGAACATAATCTAAATTACAACTTAAAATACCTTCGATTATCATCTTTAATTACAAAAAATATTATCCCGTTTCGCCGAAACCCGACAAAGCCCGTCAGTTTTTATCAGGTTTTTTTCTTATTCGGTCCCTTTATCTATTCAGACTTATTTCATGGTCAATTTATTGGTTTTTCAATCCAACCGGCGGATCGGTCTGATTCTAACAACTAGAATATTTGTGTATTTCTTGTCAGAAAATACACAGAAGACACTAATAAGAGATAACTTTTTTTTTCATTATTCTCATCAATTTTTTATAATTATATTTTTATCACTATATTTTTCTTCTCAAATTTTTTGTATGAAAAAAAAAGAATAAATTAAAATGTTATAATTTGTTCTAGTTTATCACCAAACAAAATACAAAAATGGGTTAATAGTCAAATTCGTCCATAAAAGATCATCCATTCTTCAAATTAGTCATCAAATAATTTTTTTAGTCATATTAGTCCTTAAAAGATAAAACGTAAGTCAAATTGGTTCTTTCGTTAGTTAGATGATGACGTGTCACGTTAAGTACTACCACGTGACATGATGACATGGTAGGTTAATGCCACGTGTCACAAGATGATTGGTTAACGTGTCACTTGACATTAAATTATTTATAATCAATATAGTTCCTGAAAGTTCAAATGTAAGTCATTTTTATTCCTAACATTTTAAAAAATTAATCAAATTAATTCTTATATAAATTTTTTTATTTTTTTTCATAATATTAAATTTAAAATTTGTTGATATTACTAATTTTAATATCATTTTTAGACCTTAATAAACAAAATTCTTTTTACATAAAATAGTAAAAATAATTAAATTATTATAAAATTATTTTGTTATTTATATTTTAAAATTTTACATAAAATAATAAAAATTAAGGAACTCAATAATAACTACACTACAAAATACATACTATTTGATACAATAAACCTAAACTTATGTATGAATTCTCACATTACTATTAAATAAGTAGTTGTCTCTTTTCTTACAACATGACAAATTATATTGAGGTCAGAGGGAGAGCCTCATACAAACCAAGGGGCTAATGGCCTCCCCCAACTATCATGTAAAAAATTTTAGTTTAGCCCCCTTAAAATTTTTATTTTATTCTTTGTTAATTATAAAAAATTTTTTGGCCCCTTCCTAAAAATTAATCTAACTCCGCCCATGATTGAGGTCTAAAATTTCATCAAAGAACAATTACAACTATTTTAATAGTGACATTTTTTAAATTTAGAATTTTAATTAATGTTATCAGCAAAAAATTCAGAAATTAATTACAGATATTAACATTCAAATAATAAAAAAAACACCAATTTTCTTTCTATAGTTAAATTTAGCCATTAATCAATCAAGAATAAAGTACAAAAAAAACATAAGAAAGATGATTGTACAAGATATAATAATACATAATCGATAACTATGTAGTATGTACATATTGTTGGCATCCTTGTAAGAATCATAAAAGAGTAAAGTATCGTTTTTGTTCTCAACGTTTGAAGTAAGTTTTAAAGTTGTCTCTAACGTTTCAGTCGTCCTATTTAAGTCCATAACGTTTCAAATTGACTCAATGTTGTCCTGTCGTTAGTGATCCATTAACAGAATTGACGGCATGACAAAATTGAGACGATTTTAAAACGTTAGGGACTTAAATAGGACGAAAACGTTGGGGACAAAAATGATACATAGAAATAAATTTTAATTTTATCCTTTAATAATATCAATTTTTTACTATACATAGTATTCAATTATTTTTTAATCACATATAAGTAAATTACACTTAATCATATTACTTTTATTTTAAATAAATTAATTTTTTTATAATTTTACTCTTAAAGATTTTTAGTTATCATGAAATATTTGTAGATTGACTAATATATAAACTTAGCTTGCAGAAAAGAAAAAAAATAATATATATACAATAAAATATAAATTATACATTTTGTCTCTAATGTATCAAAATTCTTTAAAGTTATAAAAAAATTAATTAATTTAAAATAAAAGTAATGTGATTAAGTGAAATTTTTTT
Organism: Arachis stenosperma; assembly: GCF_014773155.1. Lineage (NCBI taxonomy): Eukaryota > Viridiplantae > Streptophyta > Magnoliopsida > Fabales > Fabaceae > Arachis > Arachis stenosperma. The sequence continues at coordinate 26,158,751 of NC_080384.1, forward strand.
TAGATGTAATTAAAAAATAATTGAATATTATATACAGTAAAAAATTAATATTATTGAAAGATAAAATTAAATTAAAATTTTTTTATTTATCGTTTTTGTCCATAACGTTTTCGTCCTATTTAAATTCCTAACGTTTCAAAATCGTCTCAATTTTGTCCCGGCGTCAATTCTGTTAACAGATCCCTAATGGCAGGACAACATTGAGTCAATTTTGAAACGTTAGGGACTTAAATAGGACGATTAAAACATTAAGGACAACTTTAAGACTTACCCCCAAACGTTGAGGACAAAAATAATACTTTACTCATCATAAAATTTGACTAGATGTTTATGGCTAGATCAATAGAGCTTTTAATAGCTTTACCTCTCTACGAACATCTTCAATTGCTATTGCCATGGTTGTCTGCCACAAGTCACATATTGATTCAAATATTTATTCATAAGTGTGAGAATAAAAGAAAGGCTAAGAACAAACTTAGGGAGTAAAATAAAGTTTGCAAGGAATTTTAACAGAAAAGAACTTGTAGAGAATTTTCATAGGAGGATTTTATTCTCATTCATTAAAATTATAGCATAGATGATACTATATATATTTCTGTAACAATGTAGTTGATACATCATCAAAAAATAAGAAAGAAAGTTAATTCACATCCTATTTTCTCGTATTGGCTTTGTTATAGTTAGTGCATTATTGTGGGTAGTGTTCAATTTCATATTACTTTCTATTTATTAGAAGTCAAAATTTCGCTGCAAACTCAACAATTAGTATCAAGAGACGACGTTATATTATTCATTATTTGAGTGGGTTCAATTTTGAATATAATGGCTTCTACTAGTAGTAATGTCAAAGTAGGCAAATATAAAATCGAGAAGTTCAATGGAAAATTTTTTTTCCTATTGGAGGATGCAGATGAAAAATCTGTTTATATCACAAAAGTTACACAAGGCACTAGCGGGAAAAGAGAAAAAGCCGGAAGGAATGAAAGACGAGGATTGGAAAGAATTAGATATTGAGGCACGGCCTGCAATAATCTTATGCCTTGAGAGGGATGTTGCTTTCTTGGTGAATGAAGAAGCAACTGCAGCAGACATTTGATTAAAGTTAGAGAGTAACTTCATGACAAGGACTCTAACTAACAGGATCTACTTAAAATTCAAATTGTATACATGCAAGATGGAGGAAGGCACCTCAATCCGAGAATATATCAATAAGTTTGATAGGATCATATCAAACTTAAAGGATATAGATGTGAAGGTTGATGATGAAGACCAGGCACTCATATTATTACTTTTATTACCAAAGCCCTATGAAAATCTGGTGCAGACATTTATGCTGGTGGGTGACACTTTGACCATGGATAAGACGAGGGCATCACTTTTAGCGGATGATCTACGTAAGGTTGCTACAAGTGTAATGTCATCTTCAAATGGAAGAGAGTATAATGATCAAGCACAAGGATTATTCGTGGCTAGAGGAAGGACTAATGAAAGAGGAAAAGGTAATAAGCGTGAAAAGTCTAGGCCAAAATCTATACCTCACGCGGAGAGAACATGCTTTAAATGTGGTGAGGCTGGATATTTCAAAGCAAATTGTCCAAATAAGAAGATAACTTTCAAGAAACAGAACAAACGACAACCCAAAAGAAAAGCAAGAAGCAAGCTACGTCTCAAATGATGAGGAGGATTGTTACTTTGTAACAGAACAATCTTATGAAATCTCCAATAAGTGGATTCTTGACTCAGGAGAGTCTCATCATATGTGTCTAAATAGGAAGTGGTTTACTACCTATGAAAGCATAAATGGTGGCACAGTTTTAATTATCATGCTTGTAAAACTGTGGAGTTGGGTACTATAAGAATCAAGATGCATGATGGAGGAGTAAGAACCTTAAAGGATGTAAGGCATATTCCAGACTTGCGGAAAAATCTTATCTCCATAGGTTTGTTGGAGAAAAATGGCTGCAAAATAGTTGCAAAAAATGGGGTACTAAAAGTTGTTCGTGGTTATTTGGTAGTGATGAAGGGAGTTCGTCACGGTAATTTTTATTCTCTTTCGGGGACAACAGTCATATGTGAGATAGCAGTTGGAATCGGTAGAAGTAGAGATCAAACAAATTGCATAAGAATATGGCACATGCGGCTTGGACATTGTTAGAGAAATGTCTATCATTGCTTTGTGGACAAAGTTTGCTGAAGAATATGAAGAAACCACAAATGAAATTTGGTGAGCATTGTGTGTATGGAAAGGCACATTGGGTGAAATTTTTTGCAAGCAAGCATAAAAGCAGAGGGTTGTTAGACTACGTGCATACTAATGATTGGGGCCCGGCTAAAGTTACTTCCAAGGGTGGTTCTAGGTATTTTGTTATTTTTGTTGATGATTATTCCAGGTATGTGTGGATTTACTTCCTCAAACATAAGAATGAGGTATTCGATACTTTTAAGCGGTGGAGAGTAATGGTTGAAAACCAAACAGGTAGGAAGCTGAAAACTCTACGATCTGATAATGGCACAGAGTACACGAATGGAGCTTTCAAGGAGTTCTATGACCGAGAAGGCATTACAAGATAATGGACAGTCAGAAAAATACCACAACAGAATGGAGTCGCCGAACGACTGAATCGTATGCTACTTGAGAAGGCAAGGTGTATGCGCTCTAATTCTGGGTTAGGCAGAAAATGGTGGACAGAATCGGTTGCTATAGCTTGCTACATAGTGAATCGATCCCCACATTCTTCTCTAGATGGAGACACACCTTATAAGCTATGGTCAGGGGAACATTCAGATTACGAGAAACTCAGAGTGGATGCACAGTCTATTATCATGTCAAAGATAATAAGCTTGATGATAGAGTTAAGAAGGCAATTTTTTGGGGTATCCAAGAGGGGTTCAAGACTATCACTTTTGGAGTGTAAATGATTCTAAGTTTGTAATTAGCAGAGATGTTACCTTTGATGAACGATCTATGGTAGCTTTGTCTAAAGATATGGTGCCAGATGATGGTGATGTTGGAAAAACTTTAAATACTCAAGTGGTGGAGATAGAGTCTAAAAACCAACAAATAGACTCTAGTAATGTTCAGGTGGAGCATCCTAATACTACTCAAGATGACGCAGAGGATGAACTTGATCATGAGAAAATTCAGCGAGAAAATGCACATACATTACAATAGCAGCAGCAGGATTCTTTGACATATACTAAGCCAAAGATGAATTATAAATTTGTTTAAAAAGTCGGGTCAGACAAGCCTTTGAGACATTATGGGCAGGTAAACTTGGTAGATTATGCACTCTCAGTGGAGGATGATGAGCCGGTCACCTTCAAACATGCTATCAAAGACAAAGATAGAGAGAGTTGGTTTGTCGCTATGGAGGAAGAGATGCAATCTCTTCATAAGAACAAGACATGGGATGTGGTCCCATTGCCCGTGGAAAAGACTGCAATTGGTTGTAAGTGGGTGTATAAAAGAAAAGAAGATCCTACTAAGTTAGATGGTATAAGATTCAAAGCTAGGTTAGTAGCAAAGGGATTTGCACAAAAAGAAGGTGTTGATTACAATGAGATATTTTCTCCTGTGGTGAAACACACTTCCATGCGGGTGCTTTTAAGTCTTGTCGCTCATGGTGATCTTGAGTTGGAACAACTAGACGTGAAGACTGTATTCTTGCATGATGACTTAGAGGAAGAAATCTACATGTATCAACCTGAGGGTTTCAAGGTTGAGGGTAAAGAAAGTCAGGTATGTCATTTGAGAAAATCGCTATATGGATTGAAACAATCTCCTCGGCAATGGTATAAGCGATTTGACTCCTTTATGTTAAAACAAGGTTTTTCCAGAATTAATTATGATTGTTGTGTATACATTCATAAGCTTCCTGGAGGTGATTATATCTATCTTCTATTGTACGTGGATGACATGCTTATTGCCTATAAGAGCAAGGTAGAGATAGATATGTTAAAGGTTCAACTTGGTAAATAATTTGAAACAAAAGACTTGGGTGCTGCACGAAAAATATTAGGCATGGAAATTAAAAGAGAGAAATCAAGCCGAAAATTGTTCTTGAGCCAAAGAGGATACATTGAGCGCGTCATTGAAAGGTTTGAAATGAAAAATGCTAAATCGGTGGTAACGCCGTTGGCTCCACATTTTAGACTCTCTGGTAAACAATCTCCCACAACAGCAGCGGATAAGGCTTACATGGAAAGTGTACCTTATGCTAGTGCAGTCGGTAGCCTAATGTATGCTATGGTGTGTACACGCCCAGATATTTCACAGGCAGTCAGTGTTGTTAGCAGATTCATGGCAAACCCGGGTAAGGCACACTGAGAAGCAGTCAAGTGGATATTAAGATACTTGAAGGGTACCATTGACACAAGTTTATGCTTTAGTGAAAAATCATGTCAAATTAGCGGCTTTGTTGATTCTGATTATGCTGGTGATCTAGATAGAAGACGTTCTACGACTGGTTATGTATATAAAATACAAGGTGCTCCAGTTAGTTAGCGATCGATGTTACAAGCTACAGTGGCACTATCTACTACAGAAGCTGAGTACATGGCAGTAGCAGAAGCGGTGAAAGAAGCATTGTGGCTAAGGGATCTTCTAGATGATTTGGGGTTGAAGCAAGATTGCATGAATCTGAGTTGTGATAGTCAAAGTGCAATTCATTTGGCTAAAAATCAGGTTCATCATGCTCGTACAAGTATATTGATATAAGATATCACTTCGTGCGCGATGTTATAGAGAAAGGTAACATTTCTCTATTATAAAAATACACACAGATGAAAACCCTACTGATATGTTGACTAAAGTAGTGTCAGGAAACAAGTTCCAACACTGTTTGGAATTGCTCAATATTGGATCCTGAACAAGGGTACGTAGACAGTCATTGTAAAAATGATGCAACCAGATATGAATACCACACTTTGATCGTCCAAAATTTGAGTAGATTTCAAATTGTGAATGAGGTGGAGAATTGTGAGAATAAAAGAAAAGCTAAGAGCAAACTTAAGGAGTAAAATAAGAACAAACTTAGGGAGTAAAATAAGGTTTGTAAGGAATTTTAATAAAAAAGAACTTGTAGGGAGTTTTCATAGGAGGATTTTATTCTCATTCATTAAAATTATAGCATAAATGATACTATATATATTTCTGAAACAATGTAGTTGATACATCATCAAAAAATAAGAAAGAAAGTTAATTCACATCCTATTTTCTCGTATTGACTTTGTTATAATTAGTGCATTATTATGGATAATATTCAATTTTATATTATTTTTTATTTATTGAAAGTCAAAATTCCACTGCAGACTCAACAATAAGTCACAACATTTAATCTTTTATGATAGGATGAAGTGAAAATAATACCATAGCTACATAAACATCTAAATTATTTAAGCTGAATAACAAATGTATTTTGAGACATATTCTCTAAGATATTTCATGAAGTATGGGACAGAAGGACTTGCTCCAATTGTTATGTAATTTGCAAATACAATAACTGCAAGTTCATGAACAGAGATTTTAAAGTTTAAAAGGAAAACATAGGTATTTTAAAATCTATAGAATGAACGTATAAAGAAAAAGATCAGATGAATAGTTAAAATAAATATCAATGTCTAAATTTTGAACTCAAAATTAAGACGGATCAACTTATGTTTAAGACCTCTTGTAAGACAAATTTATTATTATTACCTAGCTACCAGTCTACAACTACAATTAGTCCATTGATTATTCATCGTTAATTTTATAGTGTCTATTATTTAGTATTTAATTTTTATTTATTTATTTTTTAATTTTAAATATTTAAAAATGATTTATTTTATATTTTAAATTAAATATTAATTTTTAAATTTTTTGACTAGTTAAATCATTTTTTTTTGACAGAACTAGTTAAATCATTTTTTAAATACCATAACAATCACTTCAAATCATTATTAATCACTGTGTGTATAGCATATGCTAAACTTTTTTCGAAAAAGAATTATATAATATTAATCCTTAATAAGTACAACAATAAGCATCTATCAAAATTGTAAACACGGGTTTTGCACGTGCATAATCAATTATATATCTACTCAACTAAGTAATATAGCACTACTGACATTTAATTAGTCTCATCACAACCAATATTTTTGCACCTAATAATATTACAAAAATATAAATTTTTTAAATTACAAGAATTTTATTTTAATATTGTAGATTATAATAAAAAAATTTATAAATTCAAATTATTTTTATAAAAAAATTGTATAAATTTAAAAGACAAAAGTTTCTGTTAACTAAAAAAATTAAAGTTTTTAAAAAATTAAATAATAAATTTATAATTATTATTTTTATGTAAAAGAGTTTAAATTTTTAGTAATAATTAATTTTAAATTTATTATCTAAAACTTAAAAAAACTAATGTGTATATTTTTATATTTAATTAGGTGTTAAGTCTATTACACAAATAAAAATAATTATTTTTTATGTTTATTTTTTAAAAATAATATTTTTTCTCTCTATATATAAAAATATAATTAAATATTAGTATAAATAAAGTTATATTGATATTTATAAAATTAATTTTTTTAAATAATTAAATCTTAATTATAATTATTAATCACAATATTAGTATTCTCTCTGAATTATATGTAATCAATTTTAAAAAGAAAAAAAGTAAAACTATAAATTAGAAACATAAGCGATGAAAATTAGAAACTAAATAAAAAAATTAAAAGAGTATTCATATAATAATAATATATTTTTATTAAATAATATTATGGAATTATTTTTAATTATATTTGACTACAAATTTAATACCTTTCTTATAATTTTATAAATTTATTTGAATATTATTTTATTAATTTTTTTGTATAATAAAAAAATAGAGAGAGATAGATAATGAGATAGAAAAGAGAGAGAAAAATAAAGAATACGAAGATGACAGGGAGTTTGTTAATTTTGGAGGAAAATATTTATTTTAATGGTAATAAAATAATTAATATCTCGTGATGCATTTTAGTTTATCAATTTAGTAATAATATAAAATATAATTATAAGTGTAAAAACAAAGATAAAAGAAGAGACTTTATTAATTTTAGAGGGAAATATTTTATTTATATTTTATTAAAAAGTGTTATGTGACACATTTTATTAGTTGTTAAATTTGTAATATAATATAGTTATATTTTAATTTTAATTGCAATTAAAATAGACATATTTATTTTGATTGTCAAATTTATAATTAGTTATTGATAATATATATACACTAAAATTAATCATCTTAAATATATATTAAAATAAAAAATATACAATAAAAATGAGTTAAATAATATATATATATATATATATATATAAATATATAATAACTAATTTTAATAGTTAATTTTAATATATAAATAATATTAATTTTTTATATAAAAATATTACGTAAACAGATTAAGTTTTTAATTAGTTTTTTTTAAATAAAGTTATTTTTTCCCTTTTTCGTCTGTTCTTCTTAGCAAATTAAAGCAACACAGAACATACAATTTTTTTTAAATAATATACAAAGTTTCAAAAAATAATACAAAATATGTATAAATAACATAGAAATTAAATTATATATAAAATACAAGAATTCTACAGAAACAACAGAAAAAAATATGTTAAAGCAATATAAATAAGAAGAAAGAAAGAAGAAGAAAAAGAAAAAAGACTACACAGATAAAAGGAGAAGAATAAGAGGAATTAGAAGAAGAAAAAAAAGAAAAAAGACAAAAACAGAACAAATAATAAATTAAAAGGAGAAGAAGAAAGAAGAAGAGATAAGAAATAACATTTTTTTCTTACTAAAAAAATCACTTAACATAACAGAGAATCACATGAAAATCTGAGTCATTAATATAAAAGGAAAATTAAGATTAAAAAAGATAACTAATTATTAATTAAGAAAAAATTACTTTGCAATATTTTAAATTTTATTTATTATGTTGGCACAAATAGAAAAAAGGGTTACGTTGAAGCGAGAGATGTGGTAAAATGCTCCCTTATTGTGCTGCACTCTGGTCAAATTAGCCATTTCTTTATGTGCATATGTATCTATATATATATTTGGCGGGAAACGTGTGTCATCAACAATAGGTATTCCCAATTGTTTAACATACACTTCTCTGTCAGTCACTGAGACTAGCTCTCACTTATCTTATTAATTATTTGTTATAATATTTTCTCTTTTAAATTTTTGGATTCATATGGCTTCTCTGCACGCAGGATATATAATTATTGATAAGTTATTAATTTATATAGATTTGAATGTTAATCTGACAAACACACACACATATATACACCTAATGGAATCGTTCTTCTATCTATATATAGCGGCGCTTATAATTTTAACACTAGGTCTTCTGATCTCAGTCAAACATACATTTTATATATAATTGTAGGGTGCATGCATGCATGACATAAATGTGAGATTCTCTCATTCTCTCATGAGTAATAATGAAATTTCTCTTATGAATCCCTAAATTATTAACAATACTTTTTTTTATCACAGTTATACATACATATCTGCTTTCTTCATAGCAAGGGAATATAGTTTATCTATAGAATCTACCAGCAATAGTAGAAGTGGCAGTTTCATTTATTGAAGGATGATGATAGTAGTTCTAATGTTCTATTACATATTTCACTACTCTCAGCATTTTTTATGATATTTTCTGGTCCAATAAACTAAAAATTAATATATAAATTAAAGTTTTATTTGTCATTAGTCAATAAATTTTGCATATATACGAAATAAAGCTCAAATTTAAAACTTGCTTAAGTATAAAATTAGTAAACTAATTACTAACTCAATCCAAATTAATTTTACTACTGCACTAAACATTGTTGAATACCAAGCGTGAGATATTAGTCACACATATCAAACGAAAATATTAGTAGCACATTGGAAAAAAGATAAGTAAAGAGTTGACAAAATATTTAATAAAATTAATCTTTAATTTATAAAAAATAACATAATTATATAGATATAAATATAGCAATAAGAACAACATTTTGCAATTTATTCAAGGGATAGATGTTATGCTATGATGTACATGGATATGGGACAGGACACAACATGAGATATATTGACATGTAAATTTTAAAATCTTATAAGATATGAAAACATGAATACATATAAAATATAAAGTATTTTTAGATAAATTATAATGATATTTTGATATTTTATTATATTATTAAAATATAAATTAATTTTTTTAATTATTTTTAATGTCTTATTTTAATTATATCAAGTATTTAAAATATTTTTTGTTTAATAAATAATAATATATATTGTATTTAAATTTATTTCAAGAATATATGTTAAGAATAAAATCATATTCGTTGATACGTAATGATATTTACGTGTGTCCAAATATGTCCGAAGAAAACTTTTTATTTTTTATTAAAACACAGTTAGATACAATAAACACGCATATTAGACGAATATCAATAAATATTGTGTCTAAAATGCGTCTAATATCCAGACACAGTTGTCTATGCTTCATAGATACTATGTCTACTATGCTTAGCTTATAGAATAACTTAAAACAAAAAACAAAAAAAATTATATTTAAAGCTCATATTATTAGAAATTTATTACAAAAATAAAATAAAAATAAAAAAATTGGTGAGAGATATATATCTGTGAGATATTTGTATGTGCTACTCCAATTGCGTGCGTTACGAGATCCAAGCCTAGGTTGAAACTTGTCCCACACTAGACGTCTACTACTTGAACATTCCACATAAAAAAATTTAGCTAGCTATAGCAAGCAAACTTATTATTAGACATTCCATAAAAATAAAATATATAGTAATATGCCATGTTCTACAATCATTTTTCATTCAGATTATTAGATCAGGATCAGAAGTAGATATGCTAATGCTATTACTGTTCATACATTAGAAGATAGATATGGTTAATTGATCATATATCATCACAAGATCTGTCCTAGATTATTTGAAATAATGAACCCAAATCAAATCAGAATAGAATACAACCTTCTTCTAACGTGTGCTTGTGGGACATCAAAACCTAACCACGCACCCTAATAATAAGTATTTAATTAATTAATTAATTAATCTCTTGCTTAGTGGGGTTTTGACCGGTTCGAAAACCGAGTGGGTGGTCAACAGATTTTTACTTGGGCGTAACAAACGAAATCCTTCATTATTCGAATTATTAACATTTTATTATTATTATTATTATTAACAATTTTAAATTTTTTAAAAAATTTGAAATATGGAACACAGCTTAGCTTTGTGTTATATATTTTGAAGAAGGAGTAATTTTTACTCTTAGTTAGAGTACTTTTAATATTTAATATGTCGGATTTTTGTAATATAAAATTGCATGTCCGTACCCATGCATCTTCAACACATGCAGGACTCGGGGATCCACAATTTGGGTAAATATTATTTCACGATCTTCACATACAACTAACCCTAATACATTACTTCAATTCATCTCTATATATATTTGCACATTATTTGAGTTGTTTAATATTATTCATTTAAAAAAAAAGTGTTGGTAGAGAGAGAAGGTCGGTTGTTAGTGTTAATTAACTTTACGTAGAGTCGTCGATTTTGATAGTAAGAGATGATTTGCAGAGTGTGGGAATGCTGGGCTTTCGGGAGTCATTTATTTCGTAGAACGAGGACGTGAGTTCCAATAAACCAAGTGGGAAGACACACACCCACTCTACATTCATTTTCAAATAAATATCTAATACATACTCAATATTTGCTCTTTTTTATTCTTAAAAATCAATTTTATCATTTTCATTCTATATTTTTTTCTAAAAATTATGTAAAAGTAAATAGCATTTTTTTGTCAATGAATTATAACTCAAATCGCATAATTTTTCTGTATTTATTTAAGAGGTGACAGATTCGAATATTTCTATTTTTGATAAACAAAAATCAACTTCTTGATTTTTGCCGACGAGTTATACCTCAAATGACATAATCTCTCCATACTTAAAGTTAAATAATTAACGAAATATCCTATACATAATAACAATACAAGAACAAGATCGATAATCTGAAAAACAAATACAAATTTTAGAACCACAAAATTAACTGTAAATATATCAATACATTTATTTATTATTTTTTTAAATGAAATATTTTTTATAAAACTAAAAATAATAATAAATAAATGTATTGATATATTTAAAGTTGATTTTGTGTCTTTAAAATTTGTACATATTCTCTAGATTATCAATCTTATTCTTGTATTGTTGTTATATAAGACATTTCGTTAATTATTTAATTTTAATCTTATGATATGACTACATTAAAACTAAATAATTTTTTTTTGAATTTAAATAAGACATTTTAAATTAAATTTTAAAAATTAAAATAAAATTATATTCAAATATAAAAGACCAATTTAATACTATATCTTTTTATTAATTACTTGATAAGTTTTTGACCGATTTTTAAATGTATGTATTCCAATAGTAAAGAGTAACTATAGCCATTTTTTAGGTAAAAATAAAATGATAGGATTTAACACTCGTACAAAAAGATAATTTAAGATAGCACTTATTTTAGAGTATTAGAATTGCGATTATTATTGTGATAGTTTGAAATTAAAATTTTAGTTTTTTAGTATCTTTAAAAAGGGAAGACATATAAGATTAAATTTTTTATAGATAAAAATTAAAAATTTTAATAATTTTTTTCTCAAATAATCTCATTTAAAATTTTATATTTTAAATCTACTTTTCACTTTTACGACCTTTATTTCTCGCTTCTAATCTCATTCCACCTCTTATCATACAAGATAAATATAAAACATATTAATTATTTAATTTTTTTAAAAACAAATATTAAACTACATTTATTTATAAGTACGAGACACTAAAATAATAATATAAAAATACAAAATTATATTTGATAAATAAAATATAGATATATATATAAATATTGTGTTTAAAAATACTAAAAAATAAAAAAATAAAATACTGACAAAAGATATAATTTTTTAATTATTTTTATTAAGTTTTTATAATTATATTTTTTTAAATCTTTGATATAAAAACATAAATTAAATTTTTATAATTTATTTTAATTTATTATTGAATAAAATATAAAAATATTAATGTTTATGTTATTATTTTTAAAATTTTTATTCTTTTTATTCTGTTTTATCTCATTCTTATTAGAATCAAATACCGGCTTAGGTTGGATTTTTGCAAATGGAATGGTGGCTTAGAAGAATGAAAATGAAAAATATAGGCTCCTAATATAACACTCACTAGTGTCGTGTAGAGTAGATAATATAATTTAATAATGATTATAGGGAGATTATAAGTTTGTATTCTTGTGTTGGAAAGGGATGAGTCTACAAAAGGGGTAAAACAGTCACATCCAATTTGATTCATTTATTAATAGTTCTAATAATTCAAATTTAATGTAAATAAGAGAAAACGGAAGAGATCATGTATGTAATGCAATGTATCCATGGTGACTTTAAATATATATTGTGTGGCTCACTAAATGTTTTCCCTTTTCTCTTCACCACCCCTTCCTCTTCTCTCTTCTCTCTTAAAATTAAAGCCTGAAACTTCAACCCTCATCACTTCACTATATATACTCCTTTAAACCCTACCCAGTTTTATTTATTTTCTTACACTAACCCTATAACTATTCTTCTATTCTGATCTTTGAACAATGAATTCAAACAACTGGCTATCATTCCCACTCTCTCCAACTCATTCATCACTACCACCTCTGGGAACATTGGTGAATGACAACATCGATAACTCCTTTCAAAATCATGGTACTATGTTTTGTTTTGTTTTGTTTTATGTGAGATGATGATATATATATAAACATGATGGTGTATGTGATTGTGTACACTAAATACAGATTGGAATCTGATAAACAATGAGAGCAGCAGCAGTAGTCAAGTTCCAAAGGTAGCAGATTTTCTTGGTGTGAGTAACAAGTCTGAGAATGAGTCAGATCTTGCAGGCTTGGATGATGACTCGGATTACTTGTTCAACGCAAACACCACCCTTTTGCCTCTGCAAGTTCTTTCTAATAATAGCAGCTATGACTACCAACAACAAGAAGACAGTAACAACAATAACAGTAGTAATCTTCATCAGTCACTCACACTCTCCATGGCTACTGCCAACAAGGACTCCACTGCTTCCGACAACACTTGTGCCACTGCCATCGTTGAAGCTTCAGCTGCTGCCCCGAGAAGAGCTCTGGATACCTTTGGTCAGAGAACTTCTATTTATCGTGGTGTAACAAGGTGCTACATAATAATCAATATTCAATAATCTCTTTCAAACAATAATTTCTAGCCTCTAATTAGCTACTTATTTATTATATTATATATAGACATAGGTGGACTGGAAGGTATGAAGCTCATCTATGGGATAATAGTTGTAGAAGGGAGGGTCAATCAAGAAAAGGTCGCCAAGGTAATTAAATTAATCAATTAATTAATTAATTAATTAGCTTCTCTTCTATATATTTAGGTCGATCTCTTGCTAACACCTCTTTCCTTTTTTTTTATATTGTCATGCTTAATTTAATTACATCATGGATCATCAGTGTATTTGGGTAAGTGTGTTCGTTGCCTGTGTTTTCAATTTTCTTTCCCTCTCTTTTTCATTACCGGAGATAGAGAAATGATAAAGTGAAGTGTAGGTGGATATGACAAAGAAGAGAAAGCAGCAAGGGCTTATGATTTAGCCGCACTTAAGTACTGGGGAACTTCCACCACTACCAACTTTCCCGTAAGATTTAAATAAATTGTTCCAATTAAGATTATTAAGTGTTTATAGTGTTGTTGTTGTTTATATATAATAATAACCCTACATTCAGATGAGTAACTACGAGAAAGAGTTGGAAGACATGAAGCACATGACAAGACAGGAATTCGTAGCAGCCATTAGAAGGAAGAGCAGTGGATTCTCAAGGGGAGCATCAATGTATCGTGGAGTGACAAGGTACAAATCACTTAATGACTCTCAGCTATGGATAAATAATGTATGATTAGAAGATGAATGAGTTAATGTGTTAATGTTAATTAATAATGATGAAGGCATCATCAACATGGAAGATGGCAAGCAAGGATAGGAAGAGTGGCCGGAAACAAAGATCTGTACTTGGGAACTTTCAGTACGGAAGAAGAAGCTGCAGAAGCTTATGACATTGCAGCCATAAAGTTCAGAGGTCTAAACGCAGTTACAAACTTCGACATGAGTCGCTACGATGTGAAAGCCATTCTTGAAAGCAACACACTTCCCATTGGAGGAGGTGCTGCAAAACGCTTAAAGGAAGCTCAGGCTCTAGAATCTTCTAGAAAGACTAATAGAGATGACATCATAGCATTGGGATCCACCTTTCCATACGGATCTTCTTCATCAACCACAAATGCCACCAGATTTTTGCAGCAAGCAACAGCTTATCCTTTAATGCCGCAGCACCACTTCGATCATCATCATCATCAACCATTGTTAACGTTACAGAACCATGACATATCACAACATTACAGCACTGATCCTGCTTCTTCTTCGTTTCATCATACTAATTCTTATCTCCAAACGCAGCTTCAACTCCATCATCAACAACATCAAACTACTTCTTCTTCTTCTTCGTCTTCATACAATAATAATAATGCTCAATTTTACAGCAGCTACCTTCAGGGATTCATGGACCATAACAATGGGAATGGCGGAGGAGGTTACCATCATCATCATCATAACACTAATAATATGCTTGGGATTGGAATGGGTTCTAATAATAACTCCTCATCGAGCAATGCCACAGCAGTGGGATCAGCGGAGGAGCTTGCTCTTGTGAAGGTTGATTATGACATGCCTTCCGCGGGATACGGCGGCTGGTCGCCGGCAGCAGACACCATGCACGGTTCAAACGGCGGTGGTGTCTTCACAATGTGGAATGAATGAGTGGAAGCCTTAGAGGGAAAAAGAGAGGGACTCAACACAACACAACACAAAACACCACACCTAGCCTATTATTAGCTACCTAACCTTTTAATTAATTTTCTAATTTTTCTTGTAATCTTTCTCATTGTCTTTTTCTTCTTTTTAATTATGGTATTATGGTGACAAGTGGATTAAGGTAAAGGCCAAATAGGAGGAGTTTTGTCTGCTACTGATTGATGATCGATGATCATGCATGCATGCTGATATGATATATCATATCTCAGCTCATATAATATCCTATTATCCTATTCTATGCTTATATATATTCACCGATATTTAACTTTATGGGTCTGTAAGTTAAACCCAAATTTTGTATGCAGACCGGCTCAATTTTCTTGTTATCTATCAAAATCTACAGCTTCTAATACTTTTTTTTTATTTGACAATGTTATTTGCATGTGATTGAATGAGATTAATTAAGCTAAGCCAAGGTATTACCTTTTTCTTGGGTTAATTTCTGTTCTTGATATTTGTATATCTTATTATAAACTTTAAATTTCTATCCCTTTAGGCTTGAATATGAGTTCTTGACTACTGGTGCCAAAGCCACATTAATTTTTATTTAAAAAAAAAAAAGAACTGCTTAGCTCCTCCCTCCATATATCATTTATAGAACATTATGATCACATGAGGTTTTAATACATAGGAATAGGATGTTAGTTTATTTTGTGGATATACATGGATCACTCATGTTATGTCCATACTCACATAGAGTGATTCTATGATCATTCCTGATATAAATAATTCAATTAAGTATCATCGACATGAGTTGGTTTTTATATTTCGAACATAATTTTCGTCAAATTGTTTTTCTTTTTATTGATCAACCACAATCGTATTATATATGAACAAGATAAAATTAAGATGGTTAAAGTTGCAGTAAATTAAATATATATTACTTCACCAACTGATGTTATCCATATTTGTATTTGATTACTTAGCTTTCTTATGATAAGGAGCGAGTGATGATATCCAATTTTCTACCATGAAATCTTTAAGGAAAATGTTACTTGTACAACAAAATTTAATTTTTTAATTTAAGTTTTAAAAATTAAAATTTTTTAATTTTTACTCTATAGTTAGTTATTATTTCCTTTTTTTATGTTCTTTTTTCTCTCTGTAACACAATTTTTTTTATTCTTCTATCTTGTTTTCCGCTTCTTTTTTATAGGGGTCATAATTTCTTTTTCAATTATAACACATCTAAAATTATTAACTTATATAGAAAATATTTTTGAAACACATCCAAAATCATAAATCTAAAATTTAAATTTAAACATTAAAAAAATTGTAACATATCTAAAATTATGAAGTGATACACAAAATATTTCTAAAACACATTTAAAATTATAAATAAAAAATTTAAACTCTTGCAGTGACCGTAATTACAGATATAATAGTGTTGACAATTTGAGGATTTTGATTCTTTAAGTTGTTCTTTTGCCTAAACCATTTTTCAATGCAAATTAGGATGTTGTACACGGCATGCAAACTTAATGTAATTGAATAACTAAACAGATACATACGATTAACTATGAATCACTTTCTCTTAAACACATTCAAAATACCTGAAGTCCACTTCCGACGAAGAAGGATTAGCGACGCTGATGAGAACTAACGCGACGAGGAGTAGGATGAAGCGAGGTTACGGACTGAGTGGCAAGGAGGAAGGCGATGCCAAGGACGAGCGAGGTGGACGACGGCATTGCAAAGAAACGGCGAAACGGAAGAACAGTGCTGGAGATGACACGGCGACGCCGAGAAAGATGGCGGCTCGGACAAATAATCACACGGATGAATTAAAATCTTCAATTTGACTGAATTTATATTTTTGGAAGTGTATTTAAATGATAATCTTTTAATAATTAAAATAATAAACTGAAAGAGAAATTTTAAATTTTAGTTTTATTTAATTTGTATTTAGATGTGTATTCAATTTTAAAAAAATGTTATATTTATTTAAATGTGTTTATTTTATTTTTTAAATTATTATAATAAAAGACTGAATATTATACCATTTTTAAAAAATACCTAGTTGAATTGAATCTTTAATTTAACTATGGATAATAATTATCTTGTAAATGATAGACATGTGACATGTGTAATGTTATAACGTGATTCTTGAATATTGTAAAACATTACCCTGTTTTATTTTTTTGAAAATTAGAAAAAATATGCAATATATTTGAATAAATAATAGATCTGTTTAAAATGATATATATATATATAGATAGTAATATTATTGCATTTTTATAAATGTAAATCCAAAATATTAAGACTAAAAAAAGTAAATTCTACTGTGTTTTTTATTTTGATATCTAAATTGTTTTTAAAAATAAAAATATTTAAAATTTATTAAATATTAATTAATTACCTATTTTAATAAATTAGACATCATTAATGAGGCACCATAGCCATCACCCTCACATAATAAACAAAGACATGCTTTGAAGTGACATTTATTTTGCAATGCAAGCAGCTGTACTTAGAGAACGTTTGGAAAAAAACAAAAGTTACTTTTTTTTTACTTTTGAATTATAAAAAAGTCATAATACACGGGTTTTATCATTTCAATTTTTTTTTAACTTTTCAAAAGGTTAATTCACAGTTTTTTAAAGAAATAGAAATAATTCTCAATAAGTCATTCTATCATTTTCCTAAAAAAATTGACTTCAAAATAAAAAAAAATCTACTTTTATTCTTAACTCTGTGAAAATATTTTCTGTTTTGGCTGGAAATACTAACCATCTACCACCATTTTCACGCAAGGTTCCATCTCTTAGAAGCACTGTCCTTCCACTACCATTTTCACGTAATGATTCATCTGATGAAAATATTGACCTTTCACTACCATTTTAAAACAAACTACCTATTGCATATATTTCTTTCAGTTATTTTCTTTTTATCATTTTAGCACTCTATTTTTATTATTAAATTTGTATTTAATTGTGTGTAGTATGAAATCTCAATTTTAATTTTATTTTTCACATGTAATTTTATTTTTATATAGCTTCTTATTATTTTTATAGTTAGTTATAACAAATTAACAAGTTCTTGATTCCAATAAAGGAGGAGGCTAATAGGAATAAAAAAAAAAAAATAACAACAAAATATACATTGACACTCATTTTATATTTATTTTTTTATGTTTACCTACCATATCAAACACAATAAAACAGCAAATACTAATGTTACGATGGGTAACCGGAGATTAGTGGGTTGGACTCGTGGGGTTGGCCCAATCGTCTGAGGGAGGAAGTCTCCGATTAGGTCTGCATCAGGGAGCCTCCGTCCGACTAGCGTGTGTGAAGAAATGGGGGATGGTACCTGCAAAGACATTTCGATGCTTAAGTTAGCAAGAGCCTAAGCAGGTTTAGAGAGTATTGGAACTTAGAGATACCTGAGGGGTGTTAGTGTATTTATAGTGGTGAACCAATAACCACCGTTGGAGTAGTTACACCTTTTAAGGAGGATAACCGTCCCTTTATCTTAGGGAAGTTGAGATATGGCTCCTAAAAGTGGGTTGAGAGATTTTAGGGACAGTTACTTATTCAAATAAGTGGTACCTGCCAGCTATCTATCAAGTCCGACTTCTTTGGAGTGGAGTCTGCGTCGAATCCGATCTCTTCTGAGGAGGTCGGTTGTGAGGGAAGGCCAATCTATGGATTGGGTCTTTTTTATCTTATTTGGACCTGGGCCTTAGCATTGGGTCAGGGTATGAACAGTGCCCCTACTCGAGTCCGATCTCATTAATTAATGAGTTGGATTCGAGTATTTGAACTCGGACTTATAGCCGATGTGAAGTGGGAACCGACATGATTTTCAAAACTGACGTGTTTTTTTGTTAAATTCAAACAGTCGCGTCTAATCAAACGTCGCGCCCATTAGAGTTTTTCGTATTCACACGTGGGGTAGCAGTTACATTGGTAACGGTGCACACCTTAAATGATCACGTCGATTTACCGTTGTACCCCTAACGAGTTTATAAATACTTTTTCCTCTCTTTCTTTGTTTTCTTTTTGAAAAAAAAAACTTTTTGCCTACACCCTCTGTTCGAAAGAAAACTTTTTCCTTCTTCGAGTGCCTTGGTTGCTGTCGCACCTGTTCTTGTTTGCAAGCAAAGGTCATTTCTTTCTCCTCTCTTCTCTTATTAATGAATGCTTTTGTTTGCATGTTTTGTTTAGAGGAGCGTTTTATAGCGTGCTCATAGTGAACCGGACCGTAGGTCTAGTGACTCTGTTTTATTGAAGAACTTACTTAGGCCTTTTTAAAGACCTGTTTTTGATCCTTCCCATTTTTTCTTTGTAGGTTTTGTTGTCTTTTTACCTACTATAAAAGATGTCTTTCCTTGAGTCCTTATCGCTATGGGTGGATGTTACAGTTCTTGGGGAGAGCCCCTTAGTAGACACAGACTATATCATTAACCTTCGTACCCACCATAGGATCTGCGGCTCTGATGATGACGAGCCGAAGTATGAGTTGATTGCCCCAGGCCCAGAAGACCGGGTTTGCTTTGGGAGGCTTTCTGATGCTAGCCCTCATTTCTTTTTTATGTACGAAAACCTTTTTACCCGCCTGGGAGTTTTTCTGCCTTTTTCTGATTTTGAAATAGCTGTTTTGTCTCACTGCCGTGTCGCTCCTACTCAGCTTCACCCCAATAATTGGGTCTCCTGAAGATTTACCAACTTGTTAGCCAGGCACTGGATTTTTCGACTTCTCTGAAAATCTTCTTTTATCTTTTCCATATGACCAAGCCCTTCAGTGGGCAGAACAATAAGCAACAGTGGGTGTCTTTCTGAGCTATTCAAGTTCGGAAAGTTTTTAACCTTTTTATGAATCTTTTCATGACTTTAAAAACTTTTTCTTCAAAGTTCAAGCCATAGAGGGTCACCATCCTTTTTTCTTGGATGAAAATTCTTCTCCCTGCTTTCCTGTTTACTGGTTAGAGGCCTTTCCTGTCGATAAGTGATAAACCCCATTTTTAGGGTTTATCTTGTATTGAATTTAGAGTATTTTGATGACCTTTTCTCGCATTTAACCTATGAATTAGCATGGTTTTATTATCTCTCCCGTATTTGTGCTTAAGTGTAAAAACATGCTTTTTAAGCCTTTAATTTGATAATTTTAATTCATCCTTGATTCCATAAGATGCCTTGATGTGTTTGCTAGTAGTCTCAGGTTGAAATAGGCTAGACATGGATCAAGGGAGCAAGGAAGAAAGCATGCAAGTGGAGAAAAGCACAAAAACCAAAGAATTGATCTCGACCAAGCACGCGCACGCGCACAAGGCGCTCGCACGCACATTGCAGAATCGGCCAGGGACGCGCACGCGTACCGTGCGCGCACGCGTCGATGATCGCACATGACTTCATTAAAGCAACACGTGCATGGCGATTTGAGAGGGTTTCTGAACCCATTTTGGCGCCAATTGATGATAGAAAGGAATAAAAGGATCAAGGATTGAGGGCAAGGCATCATCATTCTATCATATAGCATAATTAGGATTAGTTTAGAGAGAGAAGCTCTCACTTCTCTCTAGGATTAGGATTAGGTTAATTTCTCCTCTTATATCTAAGTTTAATTCATGCTTCAATTCACTTTTCCTTCATCAAGTTTTAAGCTTCCCCTCTTCATCTTTCTAGTTATGTACTTTAATAATTGTAATTCTTCATTTTGTGTTGGATAGATTGTTGTTCCTTTGTTTTCTTTCAATAATGCAATTTGAGGTAATTCATGATAATTGTGATTTCCTTGATTGTTATTGTTAATTCTTTGTAATAATTGTTGTTAGACTTCATTCTTGTTGTTGATTTACTATGCTTTCCCTTTGTGCCTTCCAAGTGTTTGATGAAATGCTTGGTTGAGTTCTAGTGTAGATTTTGTTCCTCTTGGCCTAGGTAGAGTAATTAGTGACTCTTGAGTTATCTAATTCCTTTGTTGATTGATAATTAGAAGTTGCTAATTGATTTGAATGTCTCTAAAGCTAGTCATTCCTTTAGGAGTTGATTAGGACTTGAGGAATCAAATTGATTCATCCACTTGACTTCCCTCCATGGTTAGAGGTTAACTAAGTGGGAGCAATGAACAATTCTCATCACAATTGAGAAAGGCAACTAGGATAGGATTTCTAGTTCTCATATCTTGCCAAGAGCTTTGTTAGTTGTTAGTTTATTTTTCTTGCCATTTACCTTTCATGCCTCTTATCAAAACCCCAAAATAATTCATAACCAATAACAAGACACTTCATTGTAATTCCTAGGGAGAACGACCGGAGGTTTAATACTTCGGTTTATAAATTTTAGGGGTTTGTTTTAGTGACAAACAACTTTTTGTATGAAAGGATTATTGTTTGGTTTAGAAACTATACTTTACAACGAGATTTCATTAGTGAAATTCTAAACCGTCAAAAATCCAATCACCAAAATGGCGCCGTTGCCGGGGATGTGCAATGGTGTTATGTTATTGGTTATTGTACATATGTGAATAGTGTGAATATCTTGCTTTTTGTTTTATTTGCTAGTTGTAGAATTTTATTTTCTCCTTCCACCATGAATTCTCACTTTGGCTATGAGTGTGATTACAACTATGTTGTAGGTGATGAGAGCTTCAATGAGGATGTGCATCAAAGATGGGACAATCAAAGGTGGGAAGAGCCATATGCTTATGATCAATCCTCTTGGCAACAACCCCCACCAATGCACTATGAAGAAGATCCATTCTATGATGCATATCAATCAAATGGCTATGGTGAATCTCCTTGTGATTTTCAACAATCACCATCACATGCCTATGAATCTCACCCTCAACATGAACCTCAACCATTCTCAAAAGCCTTTCCATACCAAGCACCTTCCTATGATCCATATCCATCATATGACCAAGCAACCATACCATACTCCTATAACCATTATGAGCAAGAACCTTTAGAACCACCACAATTCCAAGATTACTACTACCAAAAACCACCTCAATACACACAATCTCCACAACCTTACCAAGAAGAACCACCTTCCTATTATGAACCCTCTCTCCAAAATGATGAGCCTTCCTACCCATCACAAGCCCCAATAGACGATCCTCTCACTTTGTTACTTCAAGGACAAGAAGCCATGAAGTGAGATACACTTGAGTTTGTGACCAATTTGACCAAGGTGGTGCATACTCTAGCCCACCAATGTTTGAAGACTCAAGGTAATTCCGTAACCACATGTGAAAAGTCAAAAGAAGAGCAAAACATAAAGGATAAATTGGAAAATTCGGTGGAAAAGGAGGAATCAAATTTTGTGTTAGAACAATTGGAGGAGCCTATGATCATTGAAGAAAAGGAAGAAGTGGTTGAAGATTTAGGAGATGTTAAAAGTCCATGGGAATGTAGCATCATGGAGCACTCTTCCACGAAGCTTGATATTGATGTTAAGGAGGGTGCGCAACCTCCAAGGCATATCATCGTTGGAGACTTGGAAGAAGCTTATCAAGAGATGGATTCAATCATGGATGAATTTCTCTCTACAATGGAACCCTCTCCCATTGGACATAAAGTTGAAGTTATAAAAGAGTGTGCACAACCTCCCAAGGAAGACGAAAATGGCATGGTGTATATTGAAATTGAAGAATATGAAGAGGTTGATCAAGAGATGGATTCATTCATCAATGAATTCCTATCCAAAATTGACTCACCTCCCATTGGGCAAGATGAAGTTCTTGAAGACAACACCAAGCCAAGTGAAAAAGGCGATAAGATTGAAATTGAAGAAGCTTGTGAAGAGGTGGAAATACACAAAGAAGAGTACAAGGAAGTAGACCTTGCATTGTCTAAGTGTGGGGAGATCCCCCTTCCCAAGATACCATCCAATACAACATTTAAGTGGGTAACGCCTCTATCTCTAAGCTTTAACTTCTCGCTTGAATATGGTTTAATTGAAAATGATGGTCAACTTCGAGCTCTTTGTGGAGTTAGGAATAGGAGAGAGTTGTGTAGTGGTTGGAAATTCGGTATAAAAATCATAAAGGCCAAGACTCCAAGGTATAGGAATGAGGATGGAACGGAAATCACCGTATATGGGTCTAGATGGAATCATTGGTGGAATAAAGAGAATTCTATGTGTCAATCACCCTTATGTCAACCACCCGCACGGAAAAATCATAAAAATCAACTAACGGACGGGTGTGAAGATAAGACATGGGATCCCGGTTTGCTATGTGAAGACCAACTATGGGGACTCATATCTTGGGTAGAACTTTGCCCAAGCGTGATGAAAATGGTTGGAAATTCTGTCAACCAATGGAGAAGCAAAGATCCTTAGAGATTCAAGGATGAGTACAAACATAAGCCACCATGACAATAAGCTCCTCAAAATGTCCAACTTAAGGACTTAAACTAAAAGTGCTAGGTGGGAGACACCCCACCATGGTAAACTCTTTCCATTCTCTTTTATTTTAGCTTCACAAGTGATTTGAGTTGCTATTGTAGGTAGATGTTTCATATAAATTTGTTTGTACAACTTAATTGTTAGTATATTCACATGTATGTTGTGTTTAGTAGTAGATGAATAATATCAAATTGCATTTTTGTGAATTGAATTTTTTTGTGTTTAGTAGTAGATGAATAAAGAGTTGTGAGCAGTATGGGGAGCACCTGAGCATAATTTTTCATGATAAAAAAAAAGAGAGAAAAAAAGAGGGGGGTGGACGCGCGCGCGCAATGTACGCGCACGCGTCCCTGAGTAGATGCATCATCACCCACATTCCAGAGAGTTGGGCCTCTCTTGGGCAACCACTATGCCATGAGCCCAAACGACCCACGCTGACGCGCACTACGTGCGTGCGCGCCGATCACGAGAACAAGGAAGTTCACGCGGACGTGCACCTGCCGCGTCCGCGTCGATCTGCTGCTGCAACTTTTGAGCCAAGCCCCAGAGAGTTGTGCTGGATCTGGGCCACCTTTAAGCCCCTAGCCCAACACAATTTGCGCAGACGCGCCCTCGCCGCGTGCGTGCCTATACGCCAAAAGGAGGAACAGACGCAAGCGCACGCATCGCACTAGCGCGCCTTACGACAAATTCTCAATGTACGCGGACGCGCGCTTGCCGCGCGCGCGTCCCTTACATGATGCCACTCTAGGCCTTTGCGCAGAGAGTTGGGCGTGCATCAAGCACACTCTAAGCCTCCAGCCAAACCCCATGTACGCGTGCGCGCGCTGTACGCGCACGCGCCCTTGAATAGTTTGCCCATCCACGCTTGAGCGCGCTGTACGCTCACGCGTGGATCCCTAGTTTCATCAATGTACGCGGACGCGCACGATACGCGCTCGCGTCGATTCAAAAATAGGATAACCCTACTACGCGAAGGGCATTGCGCAGTCGCGCACTCTCTCTTCTCCCTCATCATCTTCTTCTTCTTCTCACCCTCAACCGCCGCTAACAGCAGCGCCGTCGCCACCACCGCACGGCCAGCCTCTTTCTCTCACCATCAACCCCTTCGTTTTCTCTCTCTCTCACTTATCCACTCCGCTCCTACCTCTCACTTCTCCTTTCCCACCGCCGTAACTCTGCCACCACCGCCGGCAATAGGCACGCGGCGGCTCCTCCTTTTCTTCTCCCATTTCACATTCTCATCTCACCTGCCTTCTCTCACCATCGCCAGCTTCCCCTGTACTCTGTCTCTCACTCCGTCTTCGCTGCCTCACTGCCACAACTGCCACCATCCACGGCGGCGCGAACCTCTGATTCTGCTACCCCTGCTCCAATCCTAATTTCCCTTCCCATTCTCAGTTCTTCTCCACTCCCAGGTTCCTGCTCAAATTCTGTTTATTTTTAATTGTTTGATTCTGTTAGCTACTGTTAGTATCCTGTTAGTTAGTTTGAATTAAAATGTTGCATGATAGGATTAGTGGTGGACGAAATTGTGATCATCAATAATGGCTCTTTGGCATGTGCGTAAAAATTAACTCAGCACTTTCTTTCCACAACTCCGTTCAACTAACCAGCAAGTGTACTGGGTCATCCAAGTAATACCTTACGTGAGTAAGGGTCGATCCCACAGAGATTGTTGGTATGAAGCAAGCTATGGCTACCTTGTAAATCTCAGTTAGGCAGATTAAAATAGTTTATGATGAGTTCGAAAATTAATAATAAACAGAAAATAAAATAAGATAGAAATACTTATGTAAATCAATAGTGGGTATATCAGATAAGTGTATGGAGATGCTGTGCTCCTCTCGAATCTCTACTTTCTTCTTACATTCATCCAATCCTTCTTACTCCTTTCCATAGCAAGCTGTATGTAGGGCATCACCGTCGTCAATGGCTACTTTTCATCCTCTCGGGAAAATGGTCCTATGCGCTGTCACTGCATGGCTAATCGTCTGGAGGCATCACCCTTGCCGATGGCTACATCCCATCCTCTCAGTGAAAACGGTCCAAATGCTCTGTCACAGCACGGCTAATCATCTGTCGGTTCGCAATCAGACTGGAGTAGAATCCCTTGATTCTTTTGCATCTGTCACTAACGCCCAGCCTTCAGGAGTTTGAAGCTCGTCATAGTCATTCAATACCGGAATCCTACTCAGAATACCACAGACAAGGTTAGACTTTCCGGATTCCCGGGATCCTACTTGGAATACCACAAACAAGGTTAGACTTTCTGGATCCCCATGAATGCCGCCATCTATCTCGCTTATACCACGAAGATTCTGTTG
Organism: Arachis stenosperma; assembly: GCF_014773155.1. Classification (NCBI taxonomy): domain Eukaryota; kingdom Viridiplantae; phylum Streptophyta; class Magnoliopsida; order Fabales; family Fabaceae; genus Arachis; species Arachis stenosperma. The sequence goes on from NC_080384.1 coordinate 26,184,438, forward strand.
GGGAATCTAAGAGATATGCGCCCGGCCTAAAGTAGAACGGAAGTGGTTGTCAGTCACGCGCGTTCATAGGTGAGAATGATGATGAGTGTCACGGATCATCACATCCATCAAGTTGAAGTGCAACGTATATCTTGGAATAAGAATAAAAGAGAATTGAATAGAAAGTAATAGTAATTGTATTGAAGCTTGAGGTACAGCAGAGCTCCACACCCTTAATTTATGGTGTGCAGAAACTCCACCGTTGAAACTACATAAGTGAAAGGTTCAGGCATGGCCGAATGGCCAGCCCCCTAAAACGTGATCAATAGCCTCTTAAGATGAAGAATAAAACAAAACTGAGACCAAAGATGAAACGTGGTCAAAAAGACGTCTAATACAATAGTTAAATGTCCTATATATACTAGACTAGCTACTAGGGTTTACATGAGTAAGTAATTGATGCATAAATCCACTTCCGGGGCCTACTTGGTGTATGCTTGGGCTGAGCTTGATCTATCCACGAGCTGAGGCTTTTCTTGGAGTTGAACGCCGAGTTATAGCATGTTTCTGGCGTTCAACTCCGGGTTATGACGTGTTTCTGGCGTTTAACTCCAGACAGCAGCATGTACTTGGCGTTGAACGCCAATTTACGTCGTCAATTCCCGAATAAAGTATGGACTATTATATATTGCTGGAAAGCTATGGATGTCTACTTTTCAACGCCGTTGAGAGCGCGCCATTTGGAGTTCTGTAGCTCCAGAAAATCCATTTCGAGTGCAGGGAGGTCAGAATCCAACAGCATCAGCAGTCCTTTTGTCAGCCTTTTTCAGAGTTTTGCTCAAGTCCCTCAATTTCAGCCAGAAATTACCTGAAATTACAGAAAAACACACAAACTCATAGTAAAGTCCAGAAATGTGAATTTAACATAAAAACTAATGAAAACATCCCTAAAAGTAGCTTGAACTTACTAAAAACTACCTAAAAACAATGCCAAAAAGCGTATAAATTATCCGCTCATCACAACACCAAACTTAAATTGTTGCTTGTCCCCAAGCAACTGAAAATAAATTAGGATAAAAAGAAGAGAATATACTATAAATTCCAAAATATCAATGAATATTAATTCTGATTAGATGAGCGGGACTTGTAACTTTTTGCTTCTGAATAGTTTTGGCATCTCACTTTTTCCTTTGAAGTTTAGAATGATTGGCTTCTCTAGGAACTTAGAATTTCGGATAGTGTTATTGACTTTCCTAGTTAAGCATGTTGATTCTTGAACACAGCTACTTATGAGTCTTGGCTGTGGCCCTAAGCACTTTGTTTTCCAATATTACCACCGGATACATAAATGCCACAGACACATGACTGGGTGAACCTTTTCAGATTGTGACTTAGCTTTGCTAAAGTCCCCGGTTAGAGGTGTCCAGAGCTCTTAAGCACACTCTTTTGCTTTGGATAACGACTTTAACCACTCAGTCCCAAGCTTTTCACTTGGACCTTCATGACACAAGCACATGGTTAGGGACAGCTTGATTTAGCCGCTTAGGCCTGGATTTTATTTTCTTGGGCCCTCCTATCCATTGATGCTCAAAGCCTTGGATCATTTTTTTTTACCCTTGCCTTTTGGTTTTAAGGGTTATTGGCTTTTTCTGCTTGCTTTTTCTTTTTCTTTCTATTTTTTTTCGCCATTTTTTTTCCGCAAGCTTTTGCTTTTTCACTGCTTTTTCTTGCTTCAAGAATCAATTTCATGATTTTTCAGATCATCAATAACATTTCTCTTGGTTCATCATTCTTTCAAGAGCCAACAATTTTAACATTCATAAACAACAAGATCAAAATTATGCACTGTTCAAGCATTCATTCAGAAAACAAAAAGTATTGTCACCACATCAATATAATTAAATTAAATTCAAGGATAAATTCGAAATTCATGTACTTCTTGTTCTTTTGAATTAAAACATTTTTCATTTAAGAGAGGTGAAGGATTAATGGAATTTTATTCATAGCTTTAAGACATGGTTACTACATAATAATGATCATGAAGTAGAGACACAAAATATAGATAAACATAACATAGAAACCGAAAAACAGACAGAAATAAGAACAAGGAATGAATCCACCTTAGTGGCGTCTTCTTCTTAAAGGACCAACAATGTCCTTAAGCTCTTCTATGTCCCTTCCTTGCCTTTGTTGCTCCTCCCTCATTGCTCTTTGATCTTCTCTTATTTCATGGAGAATGATGGAGTGCTCATGATGTTCCACCCTTAATTGTTCCACATTGTGGCTCAAATCTTCTAAGGAAGTGTTGAGTTGTTCCCAATAGTTGTTGGGAGGAAAGTGCATCCCTTGAGGCATCTCAGGTATTTCTTGATGATGAGCTTCCTCATGCATCTCTTGAGATCCGTGGAGGGTTTCTCTTGCTTGCTCCATCCTCTTCTTGGTGATGGGCTTATCCTCTTCAATGGAGATGTCTCCTTCTATGATAACTCCAGCTGAGTAACATAGATGGCAAATAAGGTGAGGAAAAGCTAGCCTTGCCATGGTGGAGGGCTTTTCGGCTATTTTGTAGAGTTCATTGGAGATGACTTCATGAACTTTTACTTCCTCTCCAATCATGATGCTATGAATCATGATAGCCCGATCCACAGTAACTTCAGATCGGTTGCTAGTGGGAATGATGGAGCGTTGAATGAACTCCAACCATCCTCTAGCCACAAGCTTGAGGTCCAGTCTTCTTAGTTGAACTGGCTTACCTTTGGAGTCTCTTTTCCATTGAGCTCCTTCCACACATATGTCCATAAGGACTTGGTCCAACCTTTGATTAAAGTTGACCCTTCTAGTGTAGGGGCGTACATCTTCTTGCATCATGGGCAAGTGGAACGCCAACCTTACATTTTCCGGACTAAAATCTAAGTATTTTCCCCGAACCATTGTGAGATAATTCTTTGGACTCGGGTTCATACTTTGATCATGGTTCCTAGTGATCCATGCATTGGCATAGAACTCTTGAACCATTAAGATTCCGACTTGTTGCATGGGGTTGGTTAGGACTTCCCAACCTCTTCTTCGGATCTCATGTCGGATTTTCGGATACTCATTTTTCTTGAGCTTGAAAGGGACCTCAGGGATCACCTTCTTCTTTGGCACAACATCATAGAAGTGGTCTTGATGGCTTTTGGAGATGAATCTTTCCATCTCCCATGACTCGGAGGTGGAAGCTTTTGTCTTCCCTTTTCCTTTTCTAGAGGATTCTCCGGCCTTAGGTGCCATTGATGGTAATGGAAAACAAAAAGCTTATGCTTTTACCACACCAAACTTAAAATATTGCTCGCCCTCTGATGAGCGGATAATTTATACGCTTTTTGGCATTGTTTTTAGGTAGTTTTTAGTAAGTTCAAGTTACTTTTAGGGATGTTTTCATTAGTTTTTATGTTAAATTCACATTTCTGGACTTTACTAGGAGTTTGTGTGTTTTTCTGTGATTTCAGGTAATTTCTGGCTGAAATTGAGGGACATGAGCAAAACTCTGAAAAGGGCTGACAAAAGGACTGCTGATGCTGTTGGAATCTGACTTTCCTGCACTCAAAATGGATTTTCTAGAGCTACAGAACTCCAAATAGTGCGCTCTCAACGGCGTTGGAAAATAGACATCCAGAGCTTTCCAGAAATATATAATAGTCCATACTTTATTCGGAAATTGACGACGTAACTTGGCGTTGAACGCCAAGTACATGCTGCTGTCTGGAGTTAAACGCCAGAAACACGTCATGATCCGGAGTTGAACGCCCAAAACACATTATATCTTGGAGTTCAACTCCAAGAAAAGCCTCAGCTCGTCGATAGACCAAGCTCAGCCCAAACATACACCAAGTGGGCCCCGGAAGTGGATTTATGCATCAATTACTTACTTCTGTAAACCCTAGTAGCTAGTTTATTATAAATAGAACTCTTTACTATCATATTATCATCTTGGTTTTGATCCCTGGATTGTATTTTGATCCAGTGACCACGTTTTGGGGGCTGGCCATTCGGCCATGCCTGAACCTCTCTCACTTATGTATTTTCAACGGTGGAGTTTCTACACACCATAGATTAAGGGTGTGGAGCTCTGCTGTACCTCAAGTTTCAATGCAATTACTATTATTTTCTATCCAAATAAATTTTATTCTTAATCCAAGGTATACGTTGCACTTCACCTTGATGAATGTGATGATCTGTGACACTCATCATCATTCTCACCTATGAACGCGCGTGACTGACAACCACTTCCGTTCTACCTTAGGCTGGGCGCATATCTCTTAGATTCCCCAACAGAATCTTCGTGGTATAAGCTAGAATTGATGGCGGCATTCATGAGGATCCGGAAAGTCTAAACCTTGTCTATGGTATTCCGAGTAGGATTCTGGGATTGAATGACTGTGACGAGCTTCAAACTCCTGAAGGCTGGGCGTGATGACAAACGCAAAAGAATCAAGGGATTCTATTCCAACCTGATTGAGAACTGACAGATGATTAGCCGTGCCGTGACAGAGCATAGGACCATTTTCACTGAGAGGATGGGATGTAGCCATTGACAACGGTGATGCCCTACATACAGCTTGCCATGGAAAGAAGAAAGAAGAATTGGATGAAAGCAGCAGGAAAGCAGAGATTCAGAAGGAACACAGCATCTCCATATGCCTATCTGAAATTTCCACCATTGGATTACATGAGTAACTTTATCTTTATTTTCAGTTTATTTAATTTAATCCTATAATCTCTTAATTTAGTTATTTAACCTGACTGGGATTTACAAGGTGACCATAGCTTGCTTCATACCAACAATCTCCGTGGGATCGACCCTTACTCACGTAAGGTATAACTTGGACGACCCAGTGCACTTGCTGGTTAGTTGTGCGAAGTTGTGAACCATGGCATTGACACCAAGTTTTTGGAGCCATTACCTGGGATTGTTAAAGTGAAAAGAATGAATCACAATTTCGTCCACCACCCTCGAGCAAGAAAAGAAAGAAGAGAAAAAGAAGAAGAAGAAAATATGGAGGAGAATGGAGAGTGTGGGTTTCGGCCAAGGTATAGAAGAGAGTGTTGTGTTGTGTGAAAATGAAGTGGAATGGAGGGGTTTATATAGGGAAAGGGGAGAGGGTAGGTTCGGCCATTTTAGGGTGGGTTTGGGTGGGAAAGTGTTTTTGAATTTTGAAGGTAGGTGGGTTTTATAGGGAAGAGTGGATGGATGTGAGTGGTGAAGAGGTGATGGGGAAGAGAGATTGAGGTGATTGGTGAAGTTGTTGGGAAGTGTGACATGGGGGAGAGTGTAATAGGATTAGGAGGTAAGGTGGAAATATGTTAGGTGGGGATCCTGTGGGGTCCACAGATCCTGAGGTGATCCTGTGGGGTCCACAGATCCTGATGTGTTAAGGAATTCCATCCCTGCACCAAATAGGCATGTAAAATGCCTTTGCATACCATTCTTGCGTTTAAACGCCGAGGTGATGCACGTTCTGGGCGTTCAACGCCCATGTGAAGCATGTTCTGGGCGTTCAACGCCCATATGTAGCATGTTTCTGGCGTTCAGCGCCAGATTCATGCTCTGTTCTGGCGTTGAACGCCAGCCAGATGCTCCTTACTGGCGTTGAACGCCAGCCTGTCCTTCCTCCAGGGTATGATTTTTCTTCTGCTATTTTTGATTCTGTTTTTAATTTTTATATTTTTTTCGTGACTCCACATGATCATGTACCTAATAAAATACAAAATAACAATAAAATAAAATAAATTAAAAATTAGATAAATAAAATTGGGTTGCCTCCCAACAAGCGCTTCTTTAATGTCAATAGCTTGACAGTGGACTCTCATGGAGCCACAAGGTGATCAGGTCAATGTTGTATAGTCCCAACACCAAACTTAGAGTTTGGATATGGGGTCTTAACACCAAACTTAGAGTTTGGTTGTGGCCTCCCAACACCAAACTTAGAGTTTGACTGTGGGGGCTCTTCTTGACTCTGAACTGAGAGAAGCTCTTCATGCTTACTCTTTTTTGTCACAGAGGGATGGCCATGTGCCTTAAACACAAGGTAGTCCCCATTCAATTGAAGGACTAATTCACCTCTGTTGACGTCTATCACAGCTCCTGCTGTAGCTAGGAAAGGTCTTCCAAGGATGATGCATTCATCCTCTTCCTTCCTAGTGTCTAAGATTATGAAATCAGCAGGGATGTAAAGGCCTTCAACATTTACTAACACATCCTCTACTATTCCATAAGCTTGTCTCAATGATTTGTCTGCCAATTGTAATGAGAACAAGGCAGGTTGTACCTCAATGATCCCCAACTTCTCCATTACAGAGAGTGGCATAAGATTTATCCCTGACCCTAGATCACATAGAGCTTTTTCAAAAGTCATGGTGCCTATGGTACAAGGTATTAAGAACTTGCCAGGATCTTGTCTCTTTTGAGGTAAAATCTTCTGAATCCAGGTGTCTAGTTCACCAATGAGCAAGGGAGGTTCACTTTTCCCAGTCTCATTACCAAACAACTTGGCATTTAGCTTCATGATAGCTCCTAAATATTGAGCAACTTGCTCTCCAGTCACATCTTCATCCTCTTCAGAGGAAGAATAGTCTTCAGAGCTCATGAATGGTAGAAGGAGATTTAATGGAATCTCTATGGTCTCTATATGAGCCTCAGATTCCTTTGGATCCTTAATAGGAAACTCCTTCTTGCTTGAGAGACGTCCCAGGAGGTCTTCCTCACTAGGATTTTCGTCCTCCTCCTCCCTTGTGCATTCGGCCATATTGACTAAATCAATGGCCTTGCACTCTCCTTTTGGATTCTCTTCTGTATTGCTTGGGAGAATACTGGGAGGAGTTTCAATGACTTTCTTACTCAGCTGGCCCACTTGTGCCTCCAGATTTCTGATGGAGGATCTTGTTTCACTCATGAAACTGAAAGTGGCCTTTGACAGATCAAAGACTAAGTTGGCTAAATTAGAAGTGTTTTGTTCAGAATTCTCTGTCTGTTGCTGAGAAGATGATGGAAAAGGCTTGCTATTGCTCAGCCTATTGCGTCCACCATTGTTAAAGCCTTGTTGAGGCTTTTGTTGATCCTTCCATGAGAAATTTGGATGATTTCTCCATGATGAATTATAGGTGTTTCCATAAGGTTCACCCATGTAATTAACCTCTGCCATTGCAGGGTTCTCAAGATCATAAGCTTCTTCAGAAGCTGCCTCTTTAGTACTGTTGGATGCATTTTGCCATCCATTCAGACTTTGAGAAATCATGTTGACTTGCTGAGTCAACACTTTGTTCTGAGCCAATATGGCATTCAGAGCATCAATTTCATGAACTCCTTTCTTTTGAGGTATCCCATTATTCACGGAATTCCTCTCAGAGGTGTACATGAATTGGTTATTTGCAACCATGTCAAATGAGTTCTTGAGCCTCTTCAGGTGTTTTCTTTAGGTGAATGGATCCACCTGCAGAATGGTCCAATGATATTTTCGAAGATTCAGATAGACCATAATAGAATATATCTAATATGGTCCATTCTAAAAACATGTCAGATGGACAACTTTTGGTCAGCTGCTTGTATCTTTCCCAAGCTTCATAGAGGGATTCACCATCTTTCTGTTTGAAGGTCTGAACATCCACTCTAAGCTTGCTCAGCTTTTGAGGAGGAAAGAATTTATCCAAGAAAGCCGTGACCAGCTTATCCCAGGAGTCCAGGCTATCTTTAGGTTGTGAGTCCAACCATATTCTAGCTCTGTCTCTTACAGCAAAAGGGAAAAGCATGAGCCTGTAGACTTCAGGATCAACTCCATTCGTCTTAACAGTCTCACAAATCTACAAGAACTCAGTTAAAAACTGATAAGGATCTTCAGATGGAAGTCCATAAAACTTGCAGTTTTGTTGCATTAAGGCAACTAGCTGAGGTTTCAGCTCAAAATTGTTTGCTCCAATGGCAGGAATGGAGATGCTTCTTCCATCAAATTTGGACGTTGGCTTTGTGAAGTCACCAAGCATCCTCCTTGCATTATTGTTGTTGGGTGCGGCTGCCATCTCCTTCTCTTGTTCTAATGTTTCTGAAAGGTTACCTTTAGATTGTTGTAGTCTAGCTTCTCTGAGTTTTCTCTTCAGAGTCCTTTCAGGTTCAGGATCAGTTTCAACAAGAGTGCTTTTGTCCTTGTTCCTGCTCATATAAAAGAGAAGAAAACAAGGAAAGAAGAGGAATCCTCTATGTCACAATATAGAGATTCCTTTATGTTAGTAGAAAAAGAAAGGGGAGAAGAGTGAAGAAGAGTGGGTTCGGATATTTAGATGAAGAGGGGTGAAGAGAAGTGTTAGTAAATAAATTAAATAGAATAAGAGAGAAGAGATAGAAAATTTCGAAAATGATTTTGAAAAAGAGGTTAGTATTTTCGAAAATTAAAGATAAGATAAAATTAAAATTAAAATTTAAAACAAAAAGAGCTTTTGAAAAAAAGATGAGATATTTTCGAAAATTAGAGAGGGAAAAGTAGTTAGGTGGTTTTGAAAAAGATAAGAAACAAACAAAAAGTCAAATAGTTAGTTGAAAAAGATATTAAAATCAAATTTTAAAAAGATAAGAAGATAAGAAGTTAGATAAGATATTTTAAAATCAAATTTTTGAAAAAGATAAAATTTTGAAAAGGATATGATAAAAAGATAAGATAAGAAGGTGTGATAAAAAGATATGTTTGAAAAAGATTTAATTTTTAAAATTAAAATTAATTACTAACAAGAAACTAAAAGATAAGATTCTAGAACTTAAAGATTGAACCTTTCTTAACAAGCAAGTAACAAACTTCAAATTTTTGAATCAATCACATTAATTGTTAGCTAAATTTCGAAAATTTGATATAAAGATAAGAAAAAGATTTTGAAAAAGATTTTTGAAATTTTTGAAAAAGAGGAAAAATTGGAAAAGATATGATTTTTGAAAAAGATTTTGAAAATATAAGATTTTTAAATTTTTTTTTGAAAATTTGACTTGACTTGTAAGAAACAACTAATTTTAAAAATTTTTTACCAAGTCAACCCAAAATTTCGAAAATTTGGAGAGAAAAAAAAGAAAAAGATATATTTTTGATTTTTGAATTTTTTTAATTATGAGATAGAAAAACACAAACATGACCCAAAACATGAAAATTTTGGATCAAAACACAGGATGCATGCAAGAACACTATGAATGTCAAGATGAACACCAAGAACACTTTGAAGATCATGATGAACATCAAGAACATAATTTTGAAAAATTTTTGATGCAAAGAAAACATGCAAGACACCAAACTTAGAAATCTTTAATGCATGGACTCTAACAAACAAAAAATGCATATGAAAAACAACAAACAACACAAAGCAAGAAAACATCAAGATCAAACAAGAAGACTTATCAAGAACAACTTGAAGATCATGAAGAACACTATGAATGCATGGAATTTTCGAAAAATGCAAGAAAATTTTTTTAAAGCATGCAATTGACACCAAACTTAAAAATTGACTCAAGACTCAAACAAGAAACTCAAAATATTTTTAGTTTTTATGATTTTATTAATTTTTTTTATTTTAATTAATTTTTTTCGAAAATAAAGTTTGGAAAAACGAAAAATAAAAGAAAAATTTTGAAAAAGATTTTTGAAAAGAAAATTACCTAATCTGAGCAACAAGATGAACCGTCAGTTGTCCAAACTCGAACAATCCCCGGCAACGGCGCAAAAAACTTGGTGGACGAAATTGTGATCATCAATAATGGCTCTTTGGCATGTGCGTAAAAATTAACTCAGCACTTTCTTTCTACAACTCCGTTCAACTAACCAGCAAGTGTACTGGGTCGTCCAAGTAATACCTTACGTGAGTAAGGGTTGATCCCACAGAGATTGTTGGTATGAAGCAAGCTATGGTCACCTTGTAAATCTCAGTTAGGCAGATTAAAATAGTATATGATGAGTTCGAAAATTAATAATAAACAGAAAATAAAATAAGATAGAAATACTTATGTAAATCAATAGTGGGTATATCAGATAAGTGTATGGAGATGCTGTGCTCCTCTCGAATCTCTACTTTCTTCTTACATTCATCCAATCCTTCTTATTCCTTTCCATGGCAAGCTGTATGTAGGGCATCACCATCGTCAATGGCTACTTTTCATCCTCTCGGGAAAATGGTCCTATGCGCTGTCACTGCATGGCTAATCGTCTGGAGGCATCACCCTTGCCGATGGCTACATCCCATCCTCTAAGTGAAAACGGTCCAAATGCTCTGTCACAGCATGGCTAATCATCTTTCGGTTCTCAATCAGACTGGAGTAGAATCCCTTGATTCTTTTGCGTCTGTCACTAACGCCCAGCCTTCAGGAGTTTGAAGCTCGTCACAGTCATTCAATACCGGAATCCTACTCGGAATACCACAGACAAGGTTAGACTTTCCGGATCCCCATGAATGCCGCCATCTATCTAGCTTATACCACGAAGATTCTGTTGGAGAATCTAAGAGATATGCGCCCGGCCTAAAGTAGAACGGAAGTGGTTGTCAGTCACGCGCGTTCATAGGTGATAATGATGATGAGTGTCACGGATCATCACATCCATCAAGTTGAAGTGCAACGTATATCTTGGAATAAGAATAAAAGAGAATTGAATAGAAAGTAATAGTAATTGTATTGAAGCTTGAGGTACAGCAGAGCTCCACACCCTTAATCTATGGTGTGCAGAAACTCCACCGTTGAAACTACATAAGTGAAAGGTTCAGGCATGGCCGAATGGCCAGCCCCCTAAAATGTGATCAATAGCCTCTTAAGATGAAGAATAAAACAAAACTGAGACCAAAGATGAAACGTGGTCAAAAAGACGTCTAATACAATAGTTAAATGTCCTATATATACTAGACTAGCTACTAGGGTTTACATGAGTAAGTAATTGATGCATAAATCCACTTCCGGGGCCCACTTGGTGTATGCTTGGACTGAGCTTGATCTATCCACGAGCTGAGGCTTTTCTTGGAGTTGAACGCCGAGTTATAGCGTGTTTCTGGCGTTCAACTCCGGGTTATGACGTGTTTCTGGCGTTTAACTCCAGACAGCAGCATGTACTTGGCGTTGAATACCAATTTACGTCGTCAATTCCCGAATAAAGTATGGACTATTATATATTGCTGGAAAGCTCTGAATGTCTACTTTCCAACGCCGTTGAGAGCGCACCATTTGGAGTTCTGTAGCTCCAGAAAATCCATTTCGAATGCAGGGAGGTCAGAATCCAACAGCATCAGCAGTCCTTTTGTCAGCCTTTTTCAGAGTTTTGCTCAAGTCCCTCAATTTCAGCTAGAAATTACCTGAAATTACAGAAAAACACACAAACTCATAGTAAAGTCCAGAAATGTGAATTTAACATAAAAACTAATGAAAACATCCCTAAAAGTAGCTTGAACTTACTAAAAACTACCTAAAAACAATGCCAAAAAGCGTATAAATTATCCGCTCATCAATTAGTTAGAAATAATTATGGTAAGGTATACTAATGCCATAATTTCTAACCCTAATTAATATTAGTGATGTAATATCAATAATTAGTATACCTTTTTCTACATAAATTACTTTACTATCAATGGTTATAGTAGAGTAATTTTACGAAAGATTGTTAGAGCTAGTGAGGAAAGGGTTATCACACTGTCAATGTCAATCTTGTACTGGTCCCAGTATATCTCTTGAGCTCTACGCATTACACCCCCAAGGAGACGGATGTCCTGCTTCATATACTCTAATAACTTCCTTTGCATCCCTTTTAGAAAAAATTACTCTACTATAACCATTGATAGTAAAGTAATTTATGTAGAAAAAGGTATACTAATGCCAAAATTTCTAACCCTAATTAATATTAGTGATGTAATATCAATAATTAGTATACCTTTTTCTACATAAATTACTTTACTATCAATGGTTATAGTAGAGTAATTTTTTAAAAAATTACTCTACTATAACCATAGATAGTAAAGTAATTTATGTAGAAAAAGGTATACTAATGCCATAATTTCTAACCCTAATTAATATTTGTGATGTAATATCAATAATTAGTATACCTTTTTCTACATAAATTACTTTACTATCAATGGTTATAGTAGAGTAATTTTTTTAAAATTACTCTACTATAACCATTGATAGTAAAGTAATTTATGTAGAAAAAGGTATACTAATTATTGATATTACATCACTAATATTAATTAAAATTACTCTACTATAACCATTGATAGTAAAGTAATTTATGTAGAAAAAGGTATACTAATTATTGATATTACATCACTAATATTAATTAGGGTTAGAAATTTTGGCATTAGTATACCTTTTTCTACATAAATTACTTTACTATCAATGGTTATAGTAGAGTAATTTTGTCGAAGGGCTCAACCGTCTTTTGCTTCTTACTTGGAGGGGCAGCAGATGGAACGGCAGAAGCAGGATAAGGATCCACCAAGCGGACCCGAGGTGTCGGAATCGCTTTCTTCACTATAGGGGAACTCGGTACTGATGGCTTCTCGCGCACTTGGGAGGACCCCTCCCCAGCTGCCTTGGCGGCAATATTCCTGGCAGCAGTCGCCTTCTGCGCCCTCTTAAAAGCCTTCATGGATTCATTATTCTTCATTGCCTCTGCAAATAAAACAGAAGTCAAGCTACAAATCGAACAAGTCGGAAATACAGCTACAAGTAAAACATAAACAGATAGCAAAGAAAACACAAGATACCCAGTTCAGTTCGAAGAAGAGAAGGATTGGTTAGAAATTTCTTTGTATCAAGATGGGGAGATTGACCCCAGCGCTCTTCCAAAACAGTCACAAAGGCCCGCTCAGCCTCATCCAACATGTCCCAAGAATACCTGGAGACCCTCACATATTTTTGCCATTCCAGGGGAAAGGCAGGCTCATCATTTTCGTCCAGAAAAAAGGGCCGAGATCCTTTAACAGCTCGGACCTTGAAAAAGTAGTTTTTAAAATCACGGAATGACTCTTCAAACATGGAAAAGACCTTCTTTCCTTGGGTAGAGCGAAAGGAGACCCAAGCTGCCTTCTTTTTCACCACTCCGGGCTTAGTCAAGACAAACAGATAGAAAAAGAGAGATTGGGAAGCAGGGATACCAAAACCATTGCACAACAATTGAAAAATCTTTATAAAACCCCAGGAATTAGGGTGAAGTTGAGAGGGGGCAATATTACAAGACCATAACAGGTCAGTTTCAAATTGAGTAAAAGGAAGAGTAATACCCAGCGGACCAAAGAAAAAGTCATAAACATAAAAGAAAGGGCGACCATCAACAACCCAAGTTGAAAAACAGACTCTCTCGTCAGAAGAAGGAGGTACAAGTTCATAGTTCTTCTCATCACCAGAATTGCTACAGACACTATGAAACTGCCTAAGCTGAGCACAAAACTCAGAATCAGCCAGCGAGACACACAGGAGAACCATGGAGTCCACCCAATCGGCCATACCCACAGGAACCTGGGAAGGCATCTCTACAACGTTATTTCGGGAAGACATGAGGCCAACTAAATCCTACAAAAAGAAAAGAAAAGTGGATTACTTAAAAACATCTCGGACATGGGTCAAAACATCTCAAACGGACGGATTAACCAAAAAGGGAAAAACCCCAAAACTCAAGAGAAGAAGTCTTGGAGCATCCCTTGGAGGCAGTAAACAAGAAGGGTCCTCAAAATCATTTCTACAATCTACACTCATCAGAATAAAGTCCAGAAAAGAAAGTGAAGGAAGCAAAAAATCCACCCTTCTACAGTTTATCAGGAAAAAGCATTGCTCCTACAGTTTACCAACACTACTGCTACAGTTCATCAGAACACCAAAAAGACCAAAGGAAAAACAGCAAAAGCACAAGCTTTTCAAAATCAAGCAAAAATCATCATCCAAGACACAATCAGAAACAGCGGCAACATGCAAAAGAAAAAGATTCAAGCAAAACAAAAAGATTCGCACCGAAAAAGAGAAAAAACCATAGCATGCAACAAGTCAAGCACAATAAAAACAGAAAGATCCAAACTTTTTCCAAAAGGAAGATCAAAAGGAAAACTCCATCGCAAAATCAGAAAATAAACAAGGAAACACGAAATGGGACTAACCTGGAGAATAGAAGAAAACCTCGAAGAAAGTTGAAGAGTAGAAGCAACAAAGCCACCTGATGAGCGGATAATTTGTATGTTTTTTGGCATTGTTTTTAGTATATTTTTAGTATGATCTAGTTAGTTTTTAGTATATTTTTATTAGTTTTTAGTTAAAATTCACTTTTCTGGACTTTACTATGAGTTTGTGTATTTTTCTGTGATTTCAGGTATTTTCTGGCTGAAATTGAGGGACCTGAGCAAAAATCTGATCCAGAGACTCAAAAGGACTGCAGATGCTGTTGGATTCTGACCTCCCTGCACTCGAAGTGGATTTTCTGGAGCTACAGAAGCCCAATTGGCGCGCTCTCAACGGCGTTGGAAAGTAGACATCCTGGGCTTTCCAGCAATATATAATAGTCCATACTTTGCCCAAGAATTGATGGCCCAAACCGGCGTTCAAAGTCACCTCAAGAAATTCCAGCGTTAAACGCCGGAACTGGCACCTAATTGGGAGTTAAACGCCCAAACTGGCACTAAAGCTGGCGTTTAACTCCAAGGAGAGTCTCTACACGAAAAAGCTTCATTGCTCAGCCCAAGCACACACCAAGTGGGCCCGGAAGTGGATTTTTATGTCATTTACTCATCTATGTACTAGTTTTCTATAAGTAGGACCTTTTACTATTGTATTTAGAGAGACTTTTGGTAGCTATCTTCGTTTTATGCTATCTTAGACCTTTGGAGGCTGGCCATTCGGCCATGCCTAGACCTTGTTCTTATGTATTTTCAACGGTGGAGTTTCTACACACCATAGATTAAGGTGTGGAGCTCTGCTGTACCTCGAGTATTAATGCAATTACTATTGTTCTTCCATTCAATTCCGCTTGTTCTTTATCCAAGATATCACTTGTTCTTCAACATGATGAAGGTGATGATTGACGCCCATCACCATTCTCACTCATGAACAAGGTGACTGACAACCATTCTTGTTCTATAAGCATCTGAGGCTTAGTGAATATCTCTTGGATTCCTGATTGCACGATGCATGGTTGATCGCCTGACAACCGAGTGCTCGCCTGACAAACGAGCCAACCATTCCGTGAGATCAGAGTCTTCGTGGTATAGGCAAGAACTGATGGCAGCATTCAAGAGAATCCGGAAGGTCTAACCTTGTCTGTGGTATTCTGAGTAGGATTCAATGATTGAATGACTGTGACGTGCTTCAAACCTGTAACCTACTGGGCGTTAGTGACAGACGCAAAAGAGGGATTCTATTCCGGTAGGGGAGGGAACCAAACCGGTGATTGGCAGTACTGTGACAGAGTGCGTGCATTAGCTTTCACTGCGCGGATGGGAGGTAGCTGCTGACAACAGTGAAACCCTACACGAGCTTGCCATGGAAAGGAGTAAGAAGGATTGGATGAAGGCAGTAGGAAAGCAGAGAGACGGAAGGGAAGGCATCTTCATACACTTGTCTGAAGCTCTTACACCAATGATATACATAAGTATCCCTATCTTTATCTTTTATATTATTTTCGTTCATCATCATATATTTGAGTTTGCCTGACTAAGATTTACAAGATGACCATAGCTTGCTTCAATGCTAACAATCTCCGTGGGATCGACCCTTACTCACGTAAGGTATTACTTGGACGACCCAGTGCACTTGCTGGTTAGTTGTGCGAAGTTGTGTAATGCCATGGTATTGAGCTACCACGTTTTTGGAGCCATTACCGGGGATTATGAGAGTTGTGAAAAAGTATTGTTCACAATTTCGCGCACCAAGTTTTTGGCGCCGTTGCCGGGGATTGTTCAAGTTTTGAGCAAGCTTTTGGTAACAATGCCTGGGATTGTTCTAGTTTGGACAACTGACGGTTCATCTTGTTGCTTAGATTAGGTATTTATTTTTTTTTCGAAATTCTTGAAGATGAATTCTAGAGTTTCATGATGATTTGTTGAAATCTGGCTGGCTGAGAAGCCATGTCTAATCTGATTGGACCGAGGTTTCAACTTATCACCACAAGAGCTTGTTGATTTTCATCAATTTTGCTTTTGGAGCAGTGATCCGCTAAGGCTTGGCTGACCTTTGGTCATGTCTAGTGTTTTGGACCGAAGCTTTCTTTGAAAGCTTGGCTGGCTGTGAAGCCATGTCTAATTCCTGGACCGGAGTCTTAGACTAGCATTGCACTGATTCCTGGAATTCTCATTAAGAATTTTGATACCTTTTTCCACTTAATTTTCGAAAAACACAAAAAAAAAAATTACAAAATCATAAAAACCAAAAAAATATTTGCTGTTTCTTGCTTAAGTCTAGTGTCTCATCTTAAGTTTGGTGTCAATTGCATGCATTCATTCATGTGTCTTAAGGATCTTCAAGTAATTCTTGATGATTTCTTACTCTGATCTTTGAATTCTTTTGGCTTGAGTATTTATGTGTCTCATATAGTGTCAGTAGTACACAAACTGCTAAGTTTGGTGTCTTGCATGCATTGTTATTTGATTCTTGTTGCATTTGATTATTAAAAATCCAAAATATTTTTAATTTGTGTCTTTTCAAGTCAATAATACAAAGAATTGAAGATTCAGAACATACTGCAGAGGAATTATACAGAAAAAGCTGAGCATTCAAAAATGCCCAGTGAAGAAGGCAGACTGGCGTTTAAACGCCAGCCAGGGTACCTGGTTGGGCGTTTAACGCCCAAAAAGGTAGCATTTTGGGCGTTAAACGCCAGAATGTATACCATTCTGGGCGTTTAACGCCAGGATGGTGCTAGGGGGAGAATTTTGTTTTCAAATCAATTTTTTTTCAAGTTTTCAAAGTTTTTCAAAACCAAATCTTTTTCAAATCATATCTTTTCAATCAAATGTTTTCAAAATCAATTTCTTTCCTTTTTCAAAGATACTTACTAACAATTAATGATTTGATTGAACATTTTTTGCCTTTTCTATTAAGGAAGGTTTTATGTTTGAATCATATCTTTTCTTGTTAGGCAAGTCATCAATTTATTTTTAAAATCATATCTTTTCAAATTGTTTTCAAATCATATCTTTTCAAATTGTTTTCAAATCATATCTTCTCAATCACATCTTTTTAAAACCATAACTTTTCAATCAAATCTTTTTAACCTCATCTTTTTTTTATAGTTTTCAATCAAATCTTTTTAATTTCTAATTTCAAAATCTTTTTCAAAAATCACTTGATTTCTTTTTCACTTTTAATTTTCGAAAATTATCAATCAAATTTTCAAAATGTTTTCAAAATCTTTTAATTGAATTTTCGAAAATTCTCTTCCCTCCTTCCCACATCCTTCTATTTATGGAGTACTACTCCTTCTTAATGCACAATTCGAACTCTAACTAATAAAGTTCGAATTCTTCTTCTCCTTCTTCTTACTATTTCTCTTTTCCTCTGACACTTCAAGGAATCTCTATACTGTGACATAGAGGATTCCACATTTTCTTTTTCTCTCCTCTTTCATATGAGCAGGAGCAGAGACAAAGGCATTCTTGTTGAAGCTGATCCTGAACCTGAAAGGACCTTGAAGAGAAAGCTAAGAGAAGCTAAAGCACAACTCTCTTTAGAGGACCTGACCGAATTCTTCAAGGAAGAAGAACACATGGCAGCCGAAAACAACAACAATGCCAACAATGCAAGGAAGGTGCTGGGTGACTTCACTGCACCTACTCCTGATTTCTATGGGAGAAGCATCTCTATCCCTGCCATTGGAGCAAACAACTTTGAGCTTAAGCCTCAATTAGTTTCTCTAATGCAACAGAATTGCAAGTTCCATGGACTTCCAATGGAAGATCCTCATCAGTTCTTAGCTGAATTCTTGCAAATCTGTGACACAGTCAAGACTAATGGGGTTAACCCTGAGGTCTACAGACTGATGCTATTCCCTTTTGCTGTAAGAGACAGAGCTAGAATATGGTTGGATTCTCAACCTAAAGAAAGCCTGGACTCTTGGGAAAAGCTAGTCAATGCCTTCTTGGCAAAGTTCTTTCCACCACAAAGATGGAGTAAGCTTAGAGTGGAAGTCCAAACCTTCAGACAGAAGGATGGAGAATCCCTCTATGAAGCTTGGGAAAGATACAAACAATTAATCAGAAGATGTCCTTCAGACATGCTTTCTGAATGGAGCATCATAGGTATTTTCTATGATGGTCTCTCTGAACTATCCAAGATGACTTTGGATAGCTCTGCTGGAGGATCTCTTCATCTGAAGAAGACGCCTGCAGAAGCTCAAGAATTGATTGAAATGGTTGCAAATAACCAATTCATGTACACTTCTGAAAGGAATCCTGTGAACAATGGGACTAGTCAGAAGAAAGGAGTTCTTGAGATTGACACTCTGAATGTCATATTGGCTCAGAACAAGATATTGACTCAACAAGTCAATTTGATTTCTCAAAGTCTGTCTGGAATGCAAAATGCACCAAACAGTACTAAGGATGCTTCATCTGAGGAAGAAGCTTATGATCCTGAGAACCCTTCAATGGAAGAGGTGAATTACCTAGGAGAACCCTATGGAAACACCTATAATTCTTCATGGAGAAATCACCCAAATTTCTCATGGAAGAATCAAGAGAGACCTCAACAAGGTTTCAATAACAATAATGGTGGAAGAAACAGGTTTAGCAATAGCAAGCCTTTTCCATCATCTTCTCAGCAACAGACAGAGAGTTCTAAGCAGAATACTTCTGACTTAGCAACAATGGTCTCTGATCTAATAAAGACCACTCAAAGTTTCATGAATGAAACAAGGTCCTCCATCAGAAATTTGGAAGGACAAGTGGGACAGCTGAGCAAGAAAATTACTGAACTCCCTCCTAGTACTCTTCCAAGTAATACAGAAGAAAATCCAAAAGGAGAGTGCAAAGCCATAAACATGGCCGAATATGGAGAGGAAAGAGAGCAGGTGGACGCCACTGAGGAAGACCTCAGTGGGCGTGTACCAATCTCCTCTGAGTTCCTCAATGAGGAACCATGGGAATCTGAGGCTCAAAATGAGACCATAGAGATTCCATTGGACTTACTTCTGCCTTTCATGAGCTCTGATGAGTATTCTTCCTCTGAAGAGGATGAGTATGTCACTGAAGAGCAAGTTGCTAAATACCTTGGAGCAATCATGAAACTAAATGACAAGTTATTTAGAAATGAGACTTGGGAGGATGAACCTCCCTTGCTCACCAAAGAACTGGATGACTTGTCTAGGCAGAAACTGCCTCTAAAGAGGCAAGATCCTGGGAAGTTTTCTATACCTTGTACCATAGGCACCATGACCTTCAAGAAGGCCTTGTGTGACTTAGGGTCAAGTGTAAACCTCATGCCCCTCTCTGTAATGGAGAAATTAGGGATCTTTGAGGTGCAAGCTGCAAGAATCTCATTAGAGATGGCAGACAATTCAAGAAAACAAGCTCATGGACTTGTAGAGAATGTTTTGGTGAAGATTGAAGACCATTACATCCCTACTGATTTCATAGTCCTAGAGACTGGGAAGTGCATGGATGAATCCATCATCCTTGGCGGACCCTTCCTAGCCACAGCAAAGGCTGTGATTGATGTTGATAGAGGAGAGTTGATCATTCAAGTGAATGAAGAATCCTTGGTGTTTAAGGCCCAAGGACATCCCTCTATCATCATGGAGAGGAAGCATGAAGAGCTTCTCTCAAAACAGAGCCAAGCAGAGCCCCCACAGTCAAACTCTAAGTTTGGTGTTGGGAGGCCACAACCAAACTCTAAGTTTGGTGTTGAACCCCCACATTCAAACTCTAAGTTTGGTGTTGGGAGGTTCCAACACGGTTCTGAGTATTTTTGAGGCTCCATGAGAGTCCTCTGTCAAGCTAATGACATTAAAGAAGCGCTTGTTGGGAGGCAACCCAATGTTTTATAGCTAATTATTTTCTTTTGTTATTTTATCTTTTTTGTAGGTTGATGATCATAAGAAGTCACAAAAACAATGAAAAAAGCAAAAACAGAATGAAAAACAGGAAGAAAAACAGCACACCCTGGAGGAGAAGAAGCTGGCGTTCAAACGCCAGTAATACTAGCTGTTGGGCGTTTAACGCCCAGTCTGGCACCATTCTGGGCGTTTAACGCCAGAAAGGGGCACCAGACTGGCGTTAAACGCCAGTAAAGGGCAACAACCTGGCGTTAAACGCCAGGAATGGGCACCAGCCCGGCGTTTAACGCCAGAAATAGCTCAAAACGTGATTTTGAGCAACATTTGGTGCAGGGATGACTTTTCCTTGACACCACAGGATCTGTGGACCCCACAGGACCCCACCATCACTATCTCTCTTCTTCCCCCATTCACCAATCACCTCAATACCTCTTCCCCAAAAAACCCTTCACCCATCAAATCCCATCTTTCTCTTCACCACTCACATCCATCCTTCATAAATCCCCACCAACCTCACCCTTCAAATTCAAACCACTTTCCCTCCCAAACCCACCCATCATGGCCGAACCATTAACCCCCCTCTCTCCTATATATACCCTTCTTCAACCCTTCATTTTCACACAACCTAAACACCCCTTCTTTCCCTTCTTGGCCGAACACACCACTTTCCCCCTCTTCCTCATTTCTTCTTCTTCTACTCTTTTCTTTCTTCTTTTGCTCGAGGACGAGCAAACATTTTAAGTTTGGTGTGGTAAAAGCGTTGCTTTTTCATAACCAATTATGGCATCCAAGGCCGGAGAAACCTCTAAAAAGAGGAAAGGGAAGGCAAAAGCTTCCACCTCCGAGTCATGGGAGATGGATAGATTCCTCTCAAGGGTGCATCAAGTCCACTTCTATGAAGTTGTGGCCTTGAAGAAGGTGATCCCCGAAGTCCCCTTTTCACTCAAAAAGGGTGAATATCCGGAGATCCGCCATGAGATCCGAAGAAGAGGTTGGGAAGTGCTTACCAACCCCATTCAACAAGTCGGAATCTTGATGGTTCAAGAGTTCTATGCCAATGCATGGATCACCAAGAACCATGACCAAAGTGTGAACCCGAATCCAAAGAATTATCTCACTATGGTTCGGGGGAAATACTTGGATTTTAGTCCGGAGAGTGTGAGGGTGGCGTTCAACTTGCCTATGATGCAAGGAGATGAGCATCCTTACACTAGAAGGGTCAACTTTGATCAAAGGTTGGACCAAGTCCTCACAACCATATGTGAAGAGGGCGCACAATGGAAGCAAGATTCAAGAGGAAAGCTGGTTCAATTGAGAAGGCATGACCTCAAGCCCGTGGCTAGAGGATGGTTAGAGTTCATACAACGCTCAATCATTCCCACTAGCAACCGGTCCGAAGTTACCATAGACCGGGCCATCATGATCCATAGCATCATGATTGGAGAAGAAATAGAAGTTCATGAGGTTATAGCCCAAGAACTCTACAAGGTGGCGGACAAGACCTCCACTTTGGCAAGGTTAGCCTTTCCTCATCTCATCTGTCACCTCTGTTATTCAGTTGGAGTTGACATAGAGGGAGATACCCCCATTGATGAGGACAAGCCCATCACCAAGAAAAGGATGGAGTACACAAGAGACCCCTCTCACCATGAGATCCCTGAGATTCCTCAAGGGATGCACTTTCCTCCACAAAATTATTGGGAGCAATTAAACACCTCCCTAGGAGAGTTGAGTTCCAACATGGGACAACTAAGGGTGGAGCATCAAGAACACTCCATTCTCCTCCATGAAATTAGAGAAGACCAAAGAATCATGAGGGAGGAGCAACAAAGACAAGGAAGAGACATTGAGGAGCTCAAGCACTCCATAGGATCTTCAAGAGCAAGAAAGAGCCGCCATCACTAAGGTGGACCCGTTCCTTGATTTCCTTGTTCTTTATTCTTCTGTTTTTCGATTTTTATGCTTTATGTTTGTCCATGTTTGTGTCTTGTGATCATTAGTATCTTAGTGTCTATGCCTTAAAGTTATGAATGTCCTATGAATCCATCACCTTTCTTGAATAAAAACGTGCTTAATTGATAAAGGAAAGAATTGCATGAATTCTGAATTTTATAATAGTTTAATTATTTTGATGTGGTGGCAACACTTTTGTTCTCTGAATGTATGCTTGAACAGTGCATATGTATTTTGAACTTGTGGTTCATGAATGTTGGCTCTTGAAAGAATGATGAAAAAGGAGACATGTTACTGAGGATCTGAAAAATCATTAAAAATGATTCTTGAAGCAAGAAAAAGCAGAAAAAAAAGAAGAAAAACCGAAAAAAAAAGAGAGAAAGAAAAAGAAAAAAATAAGAGTTGTGATCCAAGGCAAATAAGAGTGTGCTTAAGAACCCTGGACACCTCTAATTGGGGACTTTAGCAAAGCTGAGTCACAATCTGAAAAGGTTCACCCAATTATGTGTCTGTGGCATGTATGTATCCGGTGGTAATACTGGAAGACAGAGTGCTTTGGGCCACAGCCAAGACTCAAGAAATAGCTATGTTCAAGAATCATCATACTTTACTAGGAGAATCATTAACACTATCTGGATTCTGAGTTCCTAAAGAAGCCAATCATTCTGAATTACAAGGGATAGAGTGAGATGCCAAAACTATTCAGAGGCAAAAAGATAAAAGCCCCGCTCATCTAATTAATACTGATCTTCATAGATGTTTTTGGAGTTCATTGCATATTCTCTTCTTTTTATCTTATTTGATCTTCAGTTGCTTGGGGACAAGCAACAATTTAAGTTTGGTGTTGTGATGAGCGGATAATTTGTATGCTTTTTGGCATTGTTTTTAGTATATTTTTAGTATGATCTAGTTAGTTTTTAGTATATTTTTATTAGTTTTTAGTTAAAATTCACTTTTCTGGACTTTACTATGAGTTTGTGTGTTTTTCTGTGATTTCAGGTATTTTCTGGCTGAAATTGAGGGACCTGAGCAAAAATCTGATCCAGAGACTCAAAAGGACTGCAGATGCTGTTGGATTCTGACCTCCCTGCACTCGAAGTGGATTTTCTGGAGCTACAGAAGCCCAATTGGCGCGCTCTCAATGGCGTTGGAAAGTAGACATCCTGGGCTTTCCAGCAATATATAATAGTCCATACTTTGCCCAAGAATTGATGGCCCAAACCGGCGTTCAAAGTCACCTCAAGAAATTCCAGCGTTAAACGCCGGAACTGGCACCTAATTGGGAGTTAAACGCCCAAACTGGCACTAAAGCTGGCGTTTAACTCCAAGGAGAGTCTCTACACGAAAAAGCTTCATTGCTCAGCCCAAGCACACACCAAGTGGGCCCGGAAGTGGATTTTTATGTCATTTACTCATCTATGTACTAGTTTTCTATAAGTAGGACCTTTTACTATTGTATTTAGAGAGACTTTTGGTAGCTATCTTCGTTTTATGCTATCTTAGACCTTTGGAGGCTGGCCATTCGGCCATGCCTAGACCTTGTTCTTATGTATTTTCAACGGTGGAGTTTCTACACACCATAGATTAAGGTGTGGAGCTCTGCTGTACCTCGAGTATTAATGCAATTACTATTGTTCTTCCATTCAATTCCGCTTGTTCTTTATCCAAGATATCACTTGTTCTTCAACATGATGAAGGTGATGATTGACGCCCATCACCATTCTCACTCATGAACAAGGTGACTGACAACCATTCTTGTTCTACAAGCATCTGAGGCTTAGTGAATATCTCTTGGATTCCTGATTGCACGATGCATGGTTGATCGCCTGACAACCGAGTGCTCGCCTGACAAACGAGCCAACCATTCCGTGAGATCAGAGTCTTCGTGGTATAGGCAAGAACTGATGGCAGCATTCAAGAGAATCCGGAAGGTCTAACCTTGTCTGTGGTATTCTGAGTAGGATTCAATGATTGAATGACTGTGACGTGCTTCAAACCTGTAACCTACTGGGCGTTAGTGACAGACGCAAAAGAGGAATTCTATTCCGGTAGGGGAGGGAACCAAACCGGTGATTGGCAGTACTGTGACAGAGTGCGTGCATTAGCTTTCACTGCGCGGATGGGAGGTAGCTGCTGACAACAGTGAAACCCTACACGAGCTTGCCATGGAAAGGAGTAAGAAGGATTGGATGAAGGCAGTAGGAAAGCAGAGAGACGGAAGGGAAGGCATCTTCATACACTTGTCTGAAGCTCTTACACCAATGATATACATAAGTATCCCTATCTTTATCTTTTATATTATTTTCGTTCATCATCATATATATTTGAGTTTGCCTGACTAAGATTTACAAGATGACCATAGCTTGCTTCAATGCTAACAATCTCCGTGGGATCGACCCTTACTCACGTAAGGTATTACTTGGACGACCCAGTGCACTTGCTGGTTAGTTGTGCGAAGTTGTGTAATGCCATGGTATTGAGCTACCACGTTTTTGGAGCCATTACCGGGGATTATGAGAGTTGTGAAAAAGTATTGTTCACAATTTCGCGCACCACCACCCCCTCGAAAGTGGAAGAATGCAAAGACAGAAGGAGAAAATGTGGAATCAGCCCTCTTTCGAAAAACGCAGTAGCAGAACAGACGAAGAAACTACAAACCCTGGGTGAGAAACAGAAAATGAGAAAGCAAAGGGAGGAGTTACGAAGAAGAAGTGAAGAAGAGAAACCGTTTTTTGATTAAGAGATTCAAAATAAAAGCCAGGAGAAAACGGGGCAATTAATACCAATTAATGAAGGTACTAAACCCTTTCACGTTCCCAAAACAAAGCGCTGATATAAAAACGCGCGCCTTTAGAGGAAAACGTTCTACATTCAAAAGATTCTACAAAAAGAAGAAATCGACAAAATACTTGAGTTCGGCTTCATCATGAAAGGACCGAAGTCAAAAATTCGACCTCAACAGAAAGACCGAGCTCAAGCAGGGGCACTGTTCATACCCTGGATCGAGCTGTCCGATCCGGGATGTTCTACAGACAAAGCGACCGACCTCTTCAGGTCAGACAATCCGACCTCTCCTCAAAGAGCTCGGCCAAAGACACAAGGAAAACCCAAACGAAGGGCCCAAATAGAGGAACGCGCCCCAAATCCAGGGGCAGTCCAAGCCCATAGAGATAAAGGCGGTTCCCTTAAAGTTGACCTCACTTAAAGATAAGATAAGATAACTAACTTATCCACAGAGGCCACATCTCACCATTATAAATACACTGGAGCACCCAGGTATAACATATACTCTGATTCTACTCAATACCTGCTTAATATCCTTGCTAACTTAAGCATCGGAGTCTCTTGCAGGTACCCCCCACCCTCCGGGGACGAAGGATCAGCACCACCACCAAGTCCAACAAGTCGGACACACCAGCTCCGGCCGATACCCACCTGTCGGACACGTCGGTTCCGACCAACACAGACGATCTCATCCAAGATTGACCTACAGTTTCAGGTAACCCTCGGAACAATTTGTAAAGGTACTTTTTGCTACCAAGGGGTTAAAAATAGTTGCCCCTTAGCCTCCACTTTGATGTCTCGTTAAAAACCCCCCTTCAGGAAAATCCTTTCTTTGGGAAAAAACCATGAAGTCGGGAAAAGAGTACATCGGGGAATGGAGTTCGCTTTTAACTATAGTACCTTTTCATATTACAAGCATGCCATGACCTAGGTAGCTCGGTGCCGATTAAGTCGGTCACCTTATAGTAGCCTTTTTCTAAGACTTCACTAATTTTGTATGGCCCTTTCCAATTAGCAGTAAGTTTTCCTTCCCTAGACTTGTTAACTCCAATGTCGTTTCTGATCAAGACCAAGTCGTCTGGAGTGAAGCTTCTTCGAATGACTTTCTTATTATCTCTATTTGTCATCCTTTGTTTTAATGCTGCTTTTCTTATCTAGGCTTGTTCTCAGACTTCAGGGAGTAACTCGAGTTTTTCTTTGTGTCCCTGTACGTTTCCAACCTCATCGTAGAAGCTCACCCTTGGACTTTGCTCGTTGATTTCAATTGGTATAATGGCTTTTATGCCAAAAGCAAGTCGGAAGGGTGTTTCTCCTGTGGCAGACTGAGGTGTAGTCCGAAAAGCCCATGGTACTTGAGGGAGCTCTTCAGCCCAGCTCCCTTTGCGTCTTGCAACCTTATCTTCAACCCCGCCAGTATGATCTTATTAGCCGTCTCGACTTGCCCATTTGCTTGTGGGTGCTCTACCGAGATGAACTGATGCTTGATCTTCATGCTGGCTACTAGGTTTCTGAAGGTAGAGTCAGTGAACTGAGTGCCATTATCGGTGGTGATGGAGTGAGGTACCCCATACCTTGTGATAATGTTGTTGTAGAAGAACTTCTGACTTCTTTGAGCCGTGATGGTGTCTAATGGTTCTGCTTCTATCCACTCCGTGAAGTAGGCTACTCATACTATTAGGTATTTTACTTGTCCAGGCGCTTGGGAAAAGGGTCTTAGCAGGTCCAATCCCCATTTTGTGAAAGGCCATGAAGAAGTTATACTGATGAGCTCCTCGGGGGGGGGGGGGGGGACGTGGAAGTTTGAGTGCATTTGGCATGGTTGGCATTTCTTCACGAACTCGGTGGCATCTTTCTGCAAGGTCGGCCAGTAGAATCCTGCTCGGATAACTTTCCTAGCTAATGACCTTGGTCCGAGATGATTCCCGCAGATACCATTGTGGACCTCTTCCAAGACTTCTATTGTCCTTGAGGTCGGGACGCACTTTAATAATGATGTTGATATCCCCCTTTTATAGAGCATATTTTTCACCAAAGTGTAGTTTTGTGCTTCTCTCTGGATTTTCTTGGCCTCTTTTTCCTCTTTGGGTAGGATGTCGAATTTTAGGTACTCGATTAATGGGTTCATCCACCCGTGGTCTAATTCGGAGACTTCAAGGACGTCTTGCTTGGTCTCTGCTTTTGCCACAGAGGGTTCTTGGAGAGTTTCTTGGATCAGGCTTCTATTGTTCCCCCTGGCTTGGTACTTGCTATCTTGGAGAGGGCATCTGCTCTACTATTGAGATCCCGAGTTACGTGTTTGACCTCGGTCTCTGCAAAACGCCTGAGATACTCCAAGATTTTGTCTAAGTACCTCTTCATATTGGGGTCTTTAGCCTGATATTCTCCATTTGTTTGGGAGGTCACCACCTGTTAGTCGCTGAACACAACTACTCTGGTTGCGCCGACTTCTTCTGCCAGTTTTAACCCTGCAATCAAGGCTTCATATTCTGCCTGATTGCTATAGGCTGGAAATTCGAATCTGAGGGAGACTTATATTTTTGTTCCCTCTTGGTTGACTAATATTTTGCCTGCACCGCTTCCAATTTTGTTGGAGGATCCATCTACATATAGTTTCCATGTAGTGGAGGCTTTCTCTTGGTCTCCTACATATTCTGCCACGAATTCAGTGAGGTATTGGGCTTTAATTGTCGTCCGAGTTTTGTATTTTAAGTCGAACTCAGATAGCTCTATTGCCCATTGAACCATTCTGCCCGCAATATCCGTCTTCTGGAGGATTTGCTTCATGGGCTGGTTTGTTCAAACTCTTATAGTGTGAGCTTGAAAATAATGCCGTAACCTTTGAGAGGCTACAATTAAGCCGTATGCAAACTTCTAAGTTTTTGATACCTCAATTCAGAGCCTTGTAGAATTTTATTGGTGAAGTATACGGGATGCTGCCCGACCTCGTCTTCCTGTATTAGAATTGATGCTACAGCTTTGTCTGCTACGGACAAATACAGAACGAGTTCTTCCCCAACTTTGGGTCGGGTTAGAATGGGAGGTTGGCTTAAAAACCTTTTGAACTCCTAGAATGCTTCTTCGCATTCGGGAGTCCATTCGAACTGGCATCCTTTTCTTAGTAGAGAGAAGAGTGGTAGGGATCTTAACACTGATCCTGTCAAGAACCTGGAGAGAGCTGCAAGTCGGCCATTCAACTGTTGGACCTCCCTTTAGCAAGTCGGACTTTTCATTTCTAGGATTGCTTTACACTTATCGGAGTTGGCTTCAATCCCTCTTTGTGTAAGCATAAATCCTAAAAGATTTTCAGCCTCCACCGCAAAGGTACATTTTGCAGGATTTAGCCTCATCCCATGCATCCTTATGGTGTTGAAAACTTGCGAGAGGTCAGTCAGGAGGTCGACCTCAACCTTGGTTTTTACTAGCATGTCGTCTACGTAGGCTTCCATCAAACTCCCAAGGTGAGGTGCAAACACCTTATTCATCAGCCTTTGATATGTGGCTCCTGCATTTTTTAGCCCGAAAGGCATAACCACATAGTAATAGTTTGCTCTTGGCATGATGAAAGATGTCTGTTCTTGATCCGGATTATACATCGGAATTTGATTATATCCCGAGTACGCGTCCATAAACGACAAGTATTGAAACCTGAGCTGGAGTCTACTAGGGTATTAATGTTTGGTAATGGATATGGGTCTTTGGGACACGCCTTGTTCAGGTCAGTGTAATCGACGCACATCCTCCATTTGTCATTTTGCTTTTTGACCAGCACTACATTTGCCAGCCACGCAAGATATTTAACTTCTTTGATAAAGCCGGCTTCTAGAAGGGCTTGTACTTGTTCTTCTACCACTTGGGCCGCTCTGGTCCGAGCTTTCATCTTCTTTGTTGAATAGGTCGTGATCCGGGGTACAATGACAGTTTATGCAACATGAGTTCAGGATCTATCCCTAGCATGTCGGAGGCTTTTCAAGCGAAGAGGTCGGAATTTTCTTGTAGGAGCCTTATAAGTTCCTGTTTCCGATCTTCTTTCAAGTTGGCTCCTATGTTGGTATTTTTTCCTTTCTCTTTTCCAATCTGCACCTCTTCAGTTTTTCCTCCGGGTTGTGGGCGCAACTCTTCCTTAGCTTTGACTCCTCTGAACTCTATGGTGTGAAGCTCTTTGCCCTTTTCCCTCAGGTTCAGGCTTTTATTATAACATACTAGCATTTTCTTGCTAATTTCTGGTCTCCCCTGATAGTTGCTATTCTCTCAAGTGTTGGAAATTTTATGCAACGGTGGGGGGTGGACACCACTGCTCCGAGTCGATTTAGGGTAGTTCTGCCTATTAAAGCATTGTAAGCTGAACCCACATCGACGACTATGAAGTCGATACTCAGAGTTTTGAATTTTTCCCCTTTTCTAAAAGTTGTATGTAGGGGTATGAATCCTAGTGGTTTTATGGGGTATCCCCCAACCCATACAGAGTGTTGGGGTAAGCTCTTAACTCATTTTTATCCAGTCCCAGCTTATCAAATGCCGGTTTGAATAGGATGTCGGCTAAGCTTCCCTGATCCACCAGGGTTCTATGAAGATGGGCATTGGCAAGGATTATGGTTATCCCAACTGGATCGTCATGTCCAGGAACGATACCTTGTCCGTCTTCTTTAGTAAATGAGATGGTTGGGAGGTCGGGAGCTTCACTCCCGACCTGGTAGACTTATTTCAAGTGCCTCTTGCAAGATGACTTTGTGAGGTTGCCTCCACCGAATCTCCCCAAGATCATATGTATATGTCTTTCCGGGGTCTGTGGTGGTGGATCTTGGTGCACGAAATTGCAATCACACTTTTGCAATCCCGCACAACTAACCAGCAAGTGCACTGGGTCGTCCAAGTAATACCTTACGTGAGTAAGGGTCGATCCCACGGAGATTGTCGGCTTGAAGCAAGCTATGGTTATCTTGTAACTCTTAGTCAGGATATCAAAAATTATCAGGATTGATTGTGAAAAGCAAAAGAACATGAAATAAGTACTTGTTTTGCAGTAATGGAGAATAGGTTGAGGTTTTGGAGATGCTCTGCCTTCTGAACCTCTGTTTTCCTACTGTCTTCTTCTTCAAACACGCAAGGCTCCTTCCATGGCAAGCTGTATGTAGGGTTTCACCGTTGTCAGTGGCTACCTCCCATCCTCTCAGTGGAAATGTTCAACGCACCATGTCACGGCACGGCTATCCATCTGTCGGTTCTCAATCAGGCCGGAATAGAATCCAATGATTCTTTTGCGTCTGTCACTAACGCCCCGCCCTCAGGAGTTTGAAGCTCGTCACAGTCATTCAATCATTGAATCCTACTCAGAATACCACAGACAAGGTTTAGACCTTCCGGATTCTCTTGAATGCCGCCATCAGTTCTAGCTTATACCACGAGGATTCTGATTAAGGAATCCAAGAGATATTTACTCAATCTAAAGTAGAACGGAGGTGGTTGTCAGGCACGCATTCATGGTTGAGAATATGATGAGTGTCACGGGTCATCACATTCATCCGGGTTAAGAACAAGTGATATCTTAGAATGGAAGCAAGCATGATTGAATAAGAAACAGTAGTAATTGCATTAATCCATCAAGACACAGCAGAGCTCCTCACCCCCAACCATGGGGTTTAGAGACTCATGCTGTGGAAGGTACACAAAGAAACATGTAAAGTGTCATGAGGTACAGATACAATGTCAAAAGATCCTATTAATAGTGAACTAGTAACCTAGGGTTTACAGAAATGAGTAAATGACAGAAAAATCCACTTCCGGGCCCACTTGGTGTGTGCTTGGGCTGAGCATTGAAGCATTTTCGTGTAGAGACTCTTTCTGGAGTTAAACCCCAGCTTTTATGCCAGTTTGGGCGTTTAACTCCAATTTCTATGCCAGTTCCAGCGTTAAACGCTGGGAATTCTGAGGCTGATTTGTAACGCCGGTTTGGGCCATCAAATCTCGGGCAAAGTATAGACTATTATACATTGCTGGAAAGCCCAGGATGTCTACTTTCCAACGCCGTTGAGAGCGCGCCAATTGGGCTTCTGTAGCTCTAGAAAATCCACTTCGAGTGCAGGGAGGTCAGAATCCAACAGCATTTGCAGTCCTTTTCAGCTTCTAAATCAGATTTTTGCTCAGGACCCTCAATTTCAGCCAGAAAATACCTGAAATCACAGAAAAACACACAAACTCATAGTAAAGTCCAGAAAAGTGAATTTTAACTAAAAACTAATAAAAATATACTAAAAACTAACTAAATCATACTAAAAACATACTAAAAACAATGCCAAAAAGCGTATAAATTATCCGCTCATCACAACACCAAACTTAAATTGTTGCTTGTCCCCAAGCAACTGAAAATCAAAGTAGGATAAAAAGAAGAGAATATACTATAGACTCCAAAATATCAAGGAAACTCAGCTCCAATTAGATGAGCGGGACTAGTAGCTTTTTGCTTCCGAACAGTTTTGGCATCTCACTTTATCCTTTGAAGTTCAGAATGATTGGCATCTTTAGGAACTCAGAACTCAGATAGTGTTATTGATTCTCCTAGTTAAGTATAATGATTCTTGAACATAGCTAGTGTATGAGTCTTGGCTGTGGCCCAAAGCACTCTGTCTTCCAGTATTACCACCGGATACATGCATGCCACAGACACTTACTTGGGTGAACCTTTTTAGATTATGACCCAGCATTGCTAGAGTCCCCAATTAGAGGTGTCCAGGGTTCTTAAGCACACTCTTTTTGCCTTGGATCACAACTTTATTTCTTTCTTTCTTCTTCTTCTTTTTTTTTCGTTTTTTTTTGAATAACTGCTTTTTCTTGCTTCAAGAATCAATTTGATGATTTTTCAGATCCTCAATAACATTTCTCTTTTTCCTCATTCTTTCAAGAGCCAACAATTTTAACATTCTCAAAACAACAAATTCAAAAGACATATGCACTGTTCAAGCATTCATTCGGAAAACAAAAAGTATTGTCACCACATCAAACTAATTCAACTAGTTTCAAGGATAAATTCGAAATCCTGTATTTCTTGTTCTTTTGTGATTAAAGCATTTTTCATTTAAGAGAGGTGATGGATTCATAGGACATTCATAGCTTTAAGACATGAATTTTAAATTTTATTAATTATGAATTAAGAACAAGACTCAAAAATAGATATAAGATGAGACTAAAAATTAGAAAACAAAAATTTAAATAGGCTCCTAATGATAGAGGTTTTCACAGAGTTAGGACTCAACAACCTTGATTTTGAGAAGTGGATGCTCCCTCAAATTGAGGGGAGAATTTTTGGCGTTTCAGTTCTTGAAGCTCACGCCCCTGCTTCTCTTGTTCCTTCAGCAATTTGCAGAGCATGCAGTTCTGATTCTGCTGTTCTTCCTTAAGTTGCTCCATAGTTTCTTGCAACTTGGTGATAGATGCTTCTAGGTTGGCCCAGTAGCCAATTTCAGGAAATTCAGGGAGGAACTCCTGCGCCCTCCTTTTGATAGAGTTGTATTGCATTTGTCCTTCCATTGACTTCTTGGTGATTGGATGTTCAATGGGTATGAATTCATCTACTCCCATCTTTACCCCAGCCTCTTTACAGAGCAAGGAGATCAAGCTTGGGTAAGCCAGTTTGGCTTCAGTGGAATTCTTATTTGCAATTGTGTAGATCTCACAAGCAATCAGATGATGAACCTCCACTTCTTTTCCAAGCATAATGCAATGAATCATCACTGCTCTCTTGATAGTGACCTCAGAACGGTTGCTAGTGGGCAATATGGAACGCCTAATAAAGTCTAGCCAACCTCTTGCAATTGGTTTGAGGTCTCCCCTCTTGAGTTGGTTTGGGACACCCTTTGAATTGGTTATCCACTTAGTTCCAGGGAGGCATATGTCCTCTAGAACTTGATCCAACCCTTTATCTGCTCTCACCATTCTCCTATTAAAGGATTCAGGATCATCTTGCAGTTGAG
Organism: Arachis stenosperma; assembly: GCF_014773155.1. NCBI lineage: Eukaryota > Viridiplantae > Streptophyta > Magnoliopsida > Fabales > Fabaceae > Arachis > Arachis stenosperma. The sequence continues at coordinate 26,217,127 of NC_080384.1, forward strand.
GCAATTTGAAGATTTCTCTTATTTTGTCCAGATGGAAGTAGATAACTTTCCCTCTGACCATGGTTCTATAAGTATGGAAAGCAGTTCCAGTCATTCTCTGCTTATCTGTCAACCACAGATTTGAGTAGAATTCCTGAACCATATTTCTTCCAACCTTTATCTCAGGATTGGTTAGAACTTCCCATCCTCTGTTTCAAATTTGCTCTTGGATCCCCGGATATTCATCTTCTTTCAGATCAAATTTGACTTCCGGGATCACTGACCTCAGACCCATTATTTTGTGATAATGGTCTTCATGTTCTTTGGTTAAGAACTTCTCTTGATTCCAAAGATTCTTTGGATTATTCTCTTTCTTTCCTCTTACATTGGTTTGTTTTCCCTTAGGAGCCATGATCTTGATGAATCTTGGCTTAGTGATCACGGAAAAGCACACCAAACTTTAGAGGTTTGCTTGTCCTCAAGCAAAAGAAAGGAAAGAAGAGAGAGAAGAGAAGAGCAAATTCGAATGGTGTGGGGGAATAAGGAGGCCGAACGTGTTTTTATAAGGGGGGGAGAAGATTTCGAAAAAATTGGAAAGAGATTTGAGAAGATATGGAGAGAATTTGAGAGAAGGGTGAGTTTTTTGGACAAGATTTGGGGTTGATTTGAGAGAGATTTGAAGAATGATTTTGATTTTTGAAGATTTGAAAGTGAATGATGAAAGGTTGAAGTGTGTTTATGTAGAAAAGTATGGGTCAAAAAAGGAAAGTTTGAAAAAAATTTGATTGGAAAGCAAAATCTTGGTCCCCCACTTTTCTGGCGTTAAACGCCCAGAATGGCATCCATTCTGGCGTTTAACACCCATTTGCTAGCCCTTGTGGGCGTTTAACGCCCAGCCAGGTGCCCTGGCTGGCGTTAAACGCCAGAATCCCCTTTGTCACTGGGCGTTTTTGCTAAACGCCCAGGATGCTGCACACCTGGCGTTAAACGCCCAGAATGGTACCCATTCTGGCGTTTAACGCCCAAAATGGCACCTTTACTGGCGTTAAACGCCCAGAATGGTGCCCATTCTGGCGTTTAACGCCCAAAGTACCCCTCACTGGCGTTTTTTCGCCAGTAAGCTCTTTTTCTCTGCTTTTTGCACCGAATCCTTCTGTAACTCTGTGAATTCCTTCATTTTTGATATTTTGCCTTTGTAGAAACAAAACATATAACCTGCTAATGACTGGGTTGCCTCCCAGCAAGCGCTTCTTTACTGTCTTTAGCTGGACCTTCACTGAGAATCACTCAAGTCTCAATTTTGAGCATTCTTGCTCAAAATTGTTTTCAAGATAATGCTTGATCCTCTGTCCATTAACAATGAACTTTTTATCAGACTCAGCATCCTGGAGCTCAACATATCCATATGGTGATACTTCTGTAATGACATACGGACCCCTCCAACGAGATTTAAGCTTTCCTGGGAACAATTTGAGCCTAGAGTTGAATAGCAGAACTTTTTGTCCTGGCTCAAAGACTCTGGATGACAACTTCTTGTCATGCCACTTCTTTGCCTTTTCCTTATAAATCTTTGCATTTTCAAAGGCATTGAGTCTGAACTCCTCTAGCTCATTTAGTTGGAGCAATCTTTTTTCACCAACTAATTGAGCATCCATGTTTAGGAACCTGGTTGCTCAGTAGGCTTTATGTTCCAGTTCCACGGGCAGATGACAGGCCTTCCCATACACCAGTTGGTATGGAGAGGTTCCTATAGGAGTCTTGAATGCTGTTCTGTATGCCCACAGAGCATCATCCAAACTCTTTGCCCAATCCTTTCTTCGGGCTATCACAGTCCGTTCTAGGATTCTTTTTAGCTCTCTGTTAGAGACTTCAGCTTGCCCATTTGTCTGTGGATGATACGGAGTTGCCACTTTGTGGCTAATTCCATATCTGACCATAGCAGAGTATAGCTGTTTATTGCAGAAATGAGTGCCCCCGTCATTGATTAGTACTCTGGGAACACCAAACCTGCTGAAGATGTGTTTCTGGAGAAATTTAAGCACGGTCTTGGTATCATTAGTGGATGTAGCAATTGCTTCCACCCACTTAGACACATAGTCCACTGCCACCAGAATGTAAGTGTTTGAGTATGATGGTGGGAATGGACCCATGAAGTCAATCCCCCATACGTCAAACAATTCAATCTCTAATATCCCTTGTTGAGGCATGGCATATCCGTGAGGCAAGTTACCAGCTCTTTGGCAACTGTCACAGTTACGCACAAACTCTCGGGCATCTCTATAGAGAGTAGGCCAGTAGAAGCCACATTGGAGGACTTTAGTGGCTGTTCGCTCACTTCCAAAATGTCCTCCATACTGTGATCCATGGCAGTGCCATAGGATCCTTTGTGCTTCTTCTCTGGGTACACATCTGCGGATCATTCCGTCTGCACATCTCTTAAAGAGATACGGCTCATCCCATAGGTAGTACTTGGCATCTGAAATTAATTTCTTTCTTTGCACTCTGCTGTACTCCTGGGGTATGAACCTCACAGCTTTATAATTTGCAATATCTGCAAACCATGGAGCTTCCTGAATGGCAAAGAGTTGCTCATCTGGGAAAGTCTCAGAGATCTCAGTAGAAGGGAGGGACGCCCCAGCTACTGGTTCTATTCGGGACAGATGATCAGCTACTTGGTTCTCTGTCCCTTTTCTGTCTCTTATTTCTATATCAAACTCTTGCAGAAGCAACACCCATCTTATAAGCTTGGGTTTTGAATCCTGCTTTGTGAGTAAGTATTTAAGAGCAGCATGGTCAGTGTACACAATCACTTTGGATCCCACTAGATAGGATCTAAACTTGTCAATGGCATAGACCACTGCAAGTAACTCTTTTTCTGTGGTTGTGTAATTCTTCTGTGCATCATTTAGAACACGGCTGGCATAATAAATGACGTGCAGAAGCTTGTTATGCCTTTGTCCCAACACTGCACCAATGGCATGGTCACTGGCATCACACATTAGTTCAAATGGCAATGTCCAGTCTGGTGCAGAGATGACTGGTGCTGTGACCAGCTTGGCTTTCAGGGTCTCAAATGCCTGCAGACACTGTGTGTCAAACACAAATGGTGTGTCAGCAGCTAGCAGGTTGCTCAAAGGTTTTGCAATTTTCGAAAAATCCTTTATAAACCTTCTATAGAATCCTGCATGCCCTAGAAAGCTTCTGATTGCCTTAACATTGGCAGGTGGTGGTAATTTTTCAATTACCTCTACCTTTGCCTTATCCACCTCTATTCCCCTGCTTGAAATTTTGTGCCCAAGGACAATTCCTTCAGTCACCATAAAGTGACATTTCTCCCAGTTTAAAACCAGGTTAGTCTCTTGGCACCTTTTCAGGACAAGTGCTAGGTGGTTAAGACAGGAGCTGAATGAGTCTCCATATACTGAGAAGTCATCCATGAAGACTTCCAGGAATTTTTCCACCATATCAGAGAAGATGGATAACATGCATCTCTGAAAGGTTGCAGGAGCATTACACAGACCAAAAGGCATCCTCCTGTAGGCAAACACGCCAGAAGGGCAAGTAAATGCTGTTTTCTCTTGGTCCTGAGGATCTACTGCAATTTGGTTGTAACCTGAATAGCCATCCAAAAAGCAGTAATAATCATGACCAGCTAGTCTTTCTAGCATTTGGTCTATGAATGGTAAAGGAAAATGATCCTTTCTGGTGGCTGTATTGAGCCTTCTGTAGTCAATACACATACGCCACCCTGTGACTGTTCTTGTAGGAACCAGTTCATTTTTTTCATTATGAACCACTGTCATGCCTCCCTTTTTGGGGACAACTTGGACAGGGCTCACCCAGGGGCTATCAGAAATAGGATAAATAATCCCAGCCTCTAGTAATTTAGTGACCTCTTTCTGCACCATCTCCTTCATGGCTGGATTTAGCCTCCTCTGTGGTTGGACCACTGGTTTGGCATTATCCTCCAACAGGATCTTGTGCATGCATCTAGCTGGGCTAATGCTCTTAAGATCACTTATGGACCACCCAAGAGCTGTCTTGTGTGTCCTTAGCACTTGAATCAGTGCTTCCTCTTCCTGTGGATTTAAAGCAGAGCTTATAATCACTGGAAAAGTGTCACCCTCTCCCAGAAATGCATACTTCAGGGATGGTGGTAGTGGTTTGAGTTCAGGTTTGGGAGGCTTATCCTCCTCCTGAAGAATTTTCGAAAATTCCTTTGTTTCCTCTGGTTTTTCTTGATCAGGTTGAGCATCCTTGAAGATGTCCTCAAGCTCTGATTCTAGGCTTTCAGTTATATTGATCTCTTCCACCAAAGAGTCAATAATGTCAGCGCCCATGCAGTCATTTGGTGTGTCTGGATGCTGCATAGCTTTTACAGCATTCAACTTGAACTCATCCTCATTGACTCTCAGGGTTACTTCCCCTTTTTGTACATCAATGAGAGTTCGTCCAGTTGCTAGGAAAGGTCTTCCTAGAATGAGAGTTGCACTCTTGTGCTCCTCCATTTCCAGCACCACAAAGTCAGTTGGAAAGGCAAATGGCCCAACCTTGACAATCATGTCCTCAATTATGCCTGATGGATATTTAATGGAGCCATCAGCAAGTTGGAGGCATATCCAGGTTGGTTTGACTTCTTCAGTCAACCCAAGCTTTCTGATAGTGGATGCAGGTATTAGATTGATGCTTGCTCCAAGGTCACACAGGGCTGTCTTGGTGCAAGCACCTTCTAATGTGCATGGTATCATAAAGCTCCCTGGATCTTGAAGCTTTTCTGGTAAGCTTTTCAGAATGACTGCACTGCATTCTTCAGTGAGAAATACTTTTTCAGTTTCTCTCCAATCCTTCTTATGACTTAAGATCTCTTTCATGAACTTAGCATAAGAAGGTATTTGCTCAAGTGCCTCTGCAAACGGAATCTTTATTTCAAGAGTCCTTAGATAGTCTGCAAAGCGGGCAAATTGCTTATCTTGTTCCGCTTGGCGGAGTTTCTGAGGATAAGGCATCTTGGCTTTATATTCTTCAACCTTAGTTGCTGCAGGTTTATTCCTTACAGAAGTGGTTGAAGAAGCCTTTTTAGAGGGATTACTGTCAGCACTCTCAGGTGTCTGATCCTCCCTTGACGTCTGAACGCCAGGAATGGGTGAAGATTGGGCATTTAACGCCAACTTCTCTCCCTTTTCTGGCGTTTGAACGCCAGCAGTACTCCTCTCTGGGCTCTTACTATCCTCAGAGGGATTTTGGACAGTGGTTTGGTTATCCTCTGTCAATTGTTCCTTATTTGGCTTTTTGCTACTTTGAGCAGTGTTATTCAATGTCTTCCCACTCCTCAGTTGAACTGCTTTACATTCTTCTGTTATCTGTTTAGATATCTGCTGTTTTGCTTGATTCAACTGCAGTTCTATGTTCTTGTTAGCAATTTTAGTTTCATGGAGCATCTCTTTAAATTCTGCTAACTGTTTTGTCATCAGGTGTAATTGTTGATTAAGCTCTATCATCTGTTCTTGAGGATTGGGATCAGTGGCTACTGCCAGGACTTCCTCTTTTGGAGAGAACTCATTGCTAGAATACAAATATTGATTTCTAGCAACAGTGTCTATAAGCTCTTGAGCCTCTTCAATTGTCTTCCTCATGTGTATAGATCCACCAGCTGAGTGGTCTAGAGACATCTGAGCTTTTTCTGTAAGCCCATAGTAGAAGATGTCTAACTGCACCCACTCTGAAAACATTTCAGAGGGGCATTTTCTTAGCATACCTCTGTACCTCTCCCAGGCATTATAAAGGGATTCATCATCCTCTTGTTTAAAGCCTTGGATGTCCAGCCTTAGCTGTGTCATCCTTCTTGGAGGGTAGAAGTGATTCAGGAATTTGTCTGATAACTGTTTCCATGTCTTTATGCTTGCTGTAGGTTGGTTATTCAACCACCTCTTAGCTTGATCTTTTACAGCAAATGGAAACAGTAATAGTCTGTAGACATCCTGATCGACCTCTTTATCACATACTGTGTCAGCAATTTGTAAGAACTGTGCCAGAAACTCAGTAGGTTCTTCCTGTGGAAGACCGGAATACTGGCAATTTTGCTACACTATGATAATGAGTTGAGGATTTAGCTCAAAGCTGCTTGCTTTGATGGGGGGTGTACAGATGCTACTCCCATATGCAGCTGTAATGGGGTTAGCATATGACCCCAGAGTCCTTCTGGACTGCTCAATTCCACTTAGGTCCATGATGGATAAAGAGAATATGATATGGATTGCAAGTAGATAAATATTAATATTTTTTTTTACCGAAAATAATAAAATAAAATAAATGGAAGATAAAATCAAATTTTGAAAACTAAAAGAAAATAAAATCAAAGCAAATTAAAAACTGAATCAATTAGTCAATTAAAAAGATTTTGAAAAAGATTTGATTTTTTGAAATGAGGAGAGAGAAGAACAACAAAATGACACCAAACTTAAAATTTTCAGAAAATCAAACACTAATTTTCGAAAATTTTTAAGGGAAAAACACAAAGAGGACACCAAACTTAGAATTTTTAAGGATCAAAAAGGGACTAGGGACATGCAAATTCGAAAATTAAAAGAAAAGCAAAAGCATGCAATTGACACCAAACTTAAAATATGAAACTCGACTCAACTAAAAGACTCTAAACCAACAAAAATAAAACAGTCCTAATCTAAGCAACAAGATAAGCCGTCAGTTGTCCAAACTCGAACAATCCCCGGCAACGGCGCCAAAAACTTGGTGCACGAAATTGCAATCACACTTTTGCAATCCCGCACAACTAACCAGCAAGTGCACTGGGTCGTCCAAGTAATACCTTACGTGAGTAAGGGTCGATCCCACGGAGATTGTCGGCTTGAAGCAAGCTATGGTTATCTTGTAACTCTTAGTCAGGATATCAAAAATTATCAGGATTGATTGTGAAAAGCAAAAGAACATGAAATAAGTACTTGTTTTGCAGTAATGGAGAATAGGTTGAGGTTTTGGAGATGCTCTGCCTTCTGAACCTCTGCTTTCCTACTGTCTTCTTCTTCAAACACGCAAGGCTCCTTCCATGGCAAGCTGTATGTAGGGTTTCACCGTTGTCAGTGGCTACCTCCCATCCTCTCAGTGGAAATGTTCAACGCACCCTGTCACGGCACGGCTATCCATCTGTCGGTTCTCAATCAGGCCGGAATAGAATCCAATGATTCTTTTGCGTCTGTCACTAACGCCCCGCCCTCAGGAGTTTGAAGCTCGTCACAGTCATTCAATCATTGAATCCTACTCAGAATACCACAGACAAGGTTTAGACCTTCCGGATTCTCTTGAATGCCGCCATCAGTTCTAGCTTATACCACGAGGATTCTGATTAAGGAATCCAAGAGATATCTACTCAATCTAAAGTAGAACGGAGGTGGTTGTCAGGCACGCGTTCATGGTTGAGAATATGATGAGTGTCACGGGTCATCACATTCATCCGGGTTAAGAACAAGTGATATCTTAGAATGGAAGCAAGCATGATTGAATAAGAAACAGTAGTAATTGCATTAATCCATCAAGACACAGCAGAGCTCCTCACCCCCAACCATGGGGTTTAGAGACTCATGCTGTGGAAGGTACACAAAGAAACGTGTAAAGTGTCATGAGGTACAGATACAATGTCAAAAGATCCTATTAATAGTGAACTAGTAACCTAGGGTTTACAGAAATGAGTAAATGACAGAAAAATCCACTTCCGGGCCCACTTGGTGTGTGCTTGGGCTGAGCATTGAAGCATTTTCGTGTAGAGACTCTTTCTGGAGTTAAACGCCAGCTTTTATGCCAGTTTGGGCGTTTAACTCCAATTTCTATGCCAGTTCCAGCGTTAAACGCTGGGAATTCTGAGGCTGATTTGTAACGCCGGTTTGGGCCATCAAATCTCGGGCAAAGTATGGACTATTATACATTGCTGGAAAGCCCAGGATGTCTACTTTCCAACGCCGTTGAGAGCGCGCCAATTGGGCTTCTGTAGCTCTAGAAAATCCACTTCGAGTGCAGGGAGGTCAGAATCCAATAGCATCTGCAGTCCTTTTCAGCCTCTAAATCAGATTTTTGCTCAGGACCCTCAATTTCAGGCAGAAAATACCTGAAATCACAGAAAAACACACAAACTCATAGTAAAGTCCAGAAAAGTGAATTTTAACTAAAAACTAATAAAAATATACTAAAAACTAACTAAATCATACTAAAAACATACTAAAAACAATGCCAAAAAGCGTATAAATTATCCGCTCATCAGATCTCTTCGGTCCTCATCGTCTCACTTTCTCTTGCCGTGATGATCCGACCTTTCTACAAGATATCTATCCAGCCGACCTTCTCTGGCCAGCTTTTCTATCACATTTTTTAGGTCGTAACACTTATTTTTTGAGTGACCATATAACTTATGGTACTCACAGTAGTCACCACGACTCCCCCCTTTTTTATTTTTGATGGGCCTAGGGGGAGGTAGTCTTTCAATATGACAAATTTCCCTGTAGACATCAACTAGGGAGATTCGTAGAGGAGTATAGGAGTGATATCTCCTAGGCCTTTCCGGGCCGACTTCCTCCTTTTTCTTGGGCTCTCTCTCTTTCTCTTTTAACAAGTGAAAGTGCCCAGGTTGCCAATTTGGCTCTCAAAGCCTGGCATTTTTCTCCATGTTGATGTACTTCTCAGCTATTTCTCGTACATCACTCAAAGAGGTCGGGTGCCTTTTCGAGATGGACTGGGAGAAGGGGCCTTCCCGAAATCCATTTACAAGGCCCATGATCAGTGCCTCCATGGGCAGATCTTAAATCTCCAGGCACGCTTTGTTGAACCTCTTCATATAATTTCTCAGAGGTTCTCCGACCTCCTGTATTACTCCCAGGAGGCTTGGTGCGTGCTTTACTTTGTCCTTCTGGATAGAGAATCGCATCAGGAACTTTCGCGAGAGGTCGTCGAAGCTAGTGACCGACCTTGGGAGAAGACTGTCGAACCACTTCATTGCTGTTTTCGTCAAGGTGTTCGGGAAAGCCTTGCAGCGAGTAGCATCAGAAGCGTCGGCCAGGTACATTCGACTTTTAAAGTTGCTTAAATGATGCTTTAGATCTATGGTTCCATCGTAGAGGTCCATATCAGGGCTTTTAAAGTTCTTTGGAACTTTTGCTCTCATTATGTCCTCGCTGAACGGGTCTGCTCTTCCCAAGGGAGAATCTTCTCGGTCGCTACGAGAGCTTTGACTTTTAAGAGCAGACTCCAGCTTTAGGAGCTTTTCTTCTAGCTCTTTTCGTCGCTCGATCTCATTTCTCAAGTTTCTCTCCGCCTCTCGCTGTCGCTCCAGTTCTTGTTCCAACTGTTCCAGGCTCCCTTGGTGGTCGTGGAACAATCCCATGAAATCAGCTGAATGGTGTTGTCCCTCCTTTCCGGATTCGCGCCCTTCATAAGAGTTTGCCTTTGGGTTTTTCAACCCAGAGGTGCCCTCTTTATGTTGGTTGGTCACCCCTTGATGGGTGACTATATCCGCGTCATGGTGGTTTCCAACGTCCTGGTTCTCTTGCTCAGAATCGAACGCTATGTGGCCATCTTCGTGTGAATCGTCTGCCATTATTGGTTGATCTCACGGGTCCCCGGCAACGGCACCAATGTTACGATGGGTAACCGGAGATTAGTGGGCTGGACTCGTGGGGTTGACCCAATCGTCTGAGGGAGGAAGTCTCCGACTAGGTCTGCATCAGGGAGCCTCCGTCCGACTAGCGCGTGTGAAGGAATTGGGGGTGGTACTTGCAAAGACACTCCGATGTTTAAGTTAGCAAGAGCCTAAGCAGGTTTAGAGAGTATTGGAACTTATAGATACTTGAGGAGTGTCAGTGTATTTATAGTGGTAAACCAATAACCACCGTTGGAGTAGTTCCACCGTTTTAGGAGGATAACCGTCCCTTTATCTTAGGAAAATTGAGATATGGCTCCTGGAAGTGGGTTGAGAGATTTTAGGGGTAATTACTTATTCAAATAAGTGGTATCTGCCCGCTATCTATCAAACCCGACTTCTTTAGAGTGGAGCCTGCGTCGAATCCGACCTCTTCTGAGGAGATCGGTTGTGAAGGAAGGCCAATCTATGGATTGGGCCTTTTTATCTTATTTGGACTTGGGCCTTAGCGTTGGGACAGGGTATGAACAACTAACTATATAATAATTTTTTTGGTATTGTCATCAAAATTATTGTGAATTAAAATTTTATTACTATTCACCACATATAAGAACACCATTATGGGTGAAGGTGAAATAGAAGAACCAATTTCTAATGACATTACATGGTAAAAATCAATCGTCTAAAAAATTGAACTAATGAAAGAACAAATAAGAATCAAGGTGAATTATATGGTAAAGATGTAAGTTTACAGATCTTTCTTTTTATGGGATGAAAGAGAGATTGAAAAAGGTAGGACCCACACTTTGAATAGCAATAAAATAATAAAAAATAACTATAAAAGTAATTTATTTTCTCTCTCTATATCACTCAATCTGTATAGTAGAGTGCCCCAAGAATCAATTGCCTAAACGATTATAATCTTAGTGATTAGGTTATGTAAACATTTAATATTGAAAAGTATTTGCTATTATCGGTATTTTAATTTTTATTTTCTTGTGTAAAAAAATTGTATTTTTTAGTTATTTATCCAAACGCTATAACTTTAAAATAAGTACTTCTATAACTAAAAATTCAAATACAAAATAACTTATTTATAAATTGCTATTAATAAAAGTTCTTATCCTTTATGCTCTTTTTTCAAAAAACGTTTTTTTTGTCATGAGAAAAGCTTATTTAAGAGCCTTAATATGAAATAAGTTGGGCCAGGCTCTCTAAGGTGTAATTGGGCCGAGCCCACTAAGCAGGTGGAGTATTCAGACCGGGTGATCTCTTCTGTTGTGTTGTGGAAAACAGAAAACTGTGGGCGGAGAAAGGTAGGATGGAAAACAAAAGAGTAACAGTGCATCTGCATCTGCCTCTGGAACTTGTATAAAATTCAATCTGTTGTGTTGTTAAGATCCTATTCGCTTGTCTTGCTCGGTACGGTACGCTTCTGAACCCCCTTATTTTAAGCTTTAATCAATTATTAGGTAAATCGGAAGAGGGAATTGTTAATTTGATTGGATTGGGGGTTTAGGAGAAGAATGGTGACAGGCTACAAACAAGAATATGTGTACAAGCACCCGTGGGAAAGGGTAACATCTGCATCCTGGCGGAAGTTCGCAGACGCTGAGAACAAGCGAATTTTGTCGCACATTCTAGAGGTTGACATGCTGAATCATAGCCTGGACTCTTCCAATGGAATTCTTCGAACCACGAGGGCGATAACGGTGCACTGTCCGGGGCCGTGGTTTGTGCGGAAGATTGTTGGTCAGGATATGTGCCATTGTGTGGAATCAACGGTTGTGGATGCGCGATCTCGTTCGATGCAACTGATTTCCAAGAACATCAGCCTCCAGAAGTTCATAGAGGTTCAAGAGATGACTCGCTACGATCCGCATCCGGATAACCCTGCGGGATGGACGCTCTGTCGCCAGGAGACTTCCATCCGGATCAAGCCTTTTTCGGCACTCGCATCCATGGCGGAGAAGGTGGAGCAGCGATGCGCCGAGAGGTTCCTTCAGAATAGTGGCAAGAGTAAAGAGGTTATGGAGAGAATTTGTAAATATCTTGAAGCAGAATCTAGTGGATTCTCCTTGTGATTCTATATTTGCCATTTAGCACTTTGTTACATTATTTCCTTCTCCTGTTTGTTACATTATTTCCTTCTCCTTCAAGGGATGGCGGTGATTTGTTCTCTCTTTCTTTGACATGGCAAAGAAGCACTGTGAAATGATAAATAAATGACTGACCTTTTTGTTAATTGTTATGGTTTATTGGTTAAATTTCGATCCTATCATTGCCTTAACTCGTCCACATTACCGTTTACTTCTGTTTCTCAACTCGAATCGCACTTGTATACAACACTACAATTAAATCTACACCTGATTCGAAATTCTAACATTGATTCTCAAAACAGATCGAACTTCTAACGCTGATAATTCAGTGTTGAAAAGTACGGTTCCAACTAAGCTGGATACATTTGTTACCGTGAAATTCATAGATAGGCATGAAACCATAATAATAATAATTTACAATCTAGCCGAACATCCATGGATGCTCCTTAAATCATCTGTAAATTGCACATACCATTCTGACATGTACTACTACAGAGATAGGGAACAAAGTAGACGCATTACAGTGTTACTAAGTACTAACACCACCAACACCCACCAAAACCAGCAGACATTTAAAGAACTTAAAAACACTCGGGCATATATTTTCGCCAATCACATGAAATAGAGTCCTTCAAACTGCAGAGATGTCCTATAACTCCAAGTCCCCCCTCACATAACAATATAATAAGAACACCACTAAAAATATGCAGGAAACTCGGAACATCTCATCATGAAATTCAGCATAACAGCATCGCAGGGCATGAAACTTCAACACACCAAACCTAGATCTTATCAAGCTTCTCGGCCTTCACAACTGGGTTCGCTTTCGCTATAGCATCCCGTGCAGCAGTACGGTAATCATACGGGCAGTCATGCTTGTCTGAGTAGCGATGTACGGCACAGAAAAGGTTACCACATCGACAATTAAATCCTGTCAAACCAACCCTCTTATTGCAGCTGCTGCAACGTTTTGGACCGTCCTTGGGCTTTGCCTCACCACTCTCCTCTGAGACTGAAGCAGATAAAGGTTGCGTGGAAATAGCTTTTGGTTCTGTTGAATTGACTGGAATATCCACATTGGCAGCAATAACAGGTTCATTTCCACTGCTACTTGATGACCCATTCATAAGATTTCCTATGGAAGATGCTGCAAGCTTGGCCTGCTCCTGTTTCAGCATCATGTCCTTGTGGCACTTGGAACACATGTTCATGGTAGCTGGACTCCCGAAAAATCCACAGTTGTTAATGCATAATATAGGACCTTCTGGGGGAGCTTGGCATCCAGTCTTATCATGGTCCATCTTTTTTCAGCTTTCCTGCACCAAATTTTCCTTTTTTTAGTTTACATCATTAAAGATCAAATCATGACTAGCTTCCAAACATCTACATTACTCAAAACATGCAAACTGGCCAATTAATATACAGCATAAATATAAGCTCAGTCTCATTAATTACGGGTAAATTTTCCAACACAATCTCCTGAGCTAATGAGCATTCACTTAAACAAGGAGAGAACAGAGAGATAGTTCTTTGTTCATCTCTTAATGCATGCATATATACATTCATTTTCTACTTGAAACCAATTCTGGAACAGGAAAGATGATCATTCCCATTCAATAAAGTGAATTTACTTGCCAAGCATACTAGAGAGCAATTTAACATCAGAAAAAAGGGATCAACCAGTATACTTCAAATAAGAAATGTATTAAAAGCGGTTCGTAAACTAATGTGACCTAGACAAGCTATTATACAGATGGTCTTCCTTAAAACCTCAAAAGGAAAGTTTGCAACAATCACACCATCCTGACCCCTAGACCCAAACTGAAAAGTGAAATGCTAATGAATTTATAAATTTGAACACTCGGGTTGCACAAAAGACATAACTCTACATCAGGACAAACAGTAGACCAAACTCATAGCATCATGCACAATGGGTAGTTGGTTCAATCAAACAACATCATTGGTAGCACAAAAGCATAGCAGTCAGCAAACAGCAGGAAAATAGTTTTACAGAACTCCATTTTAATAAGCATATAACAAAGCAAGCTTAAGGATGTTGACCCATTTAATAAAAATGAATACGTTTTCTGTGATGTGATATATGAATCATCAGCTCAAATCTCTCTTTAATATACATTCGATCACAGAATTTACCAGATCAAGCAAATTTAAAATGACAGTATCTATAGCTGATTCGAACTTAACCATCACTTAAGATATTCAAAACCATTTGAAAAGTATTCATCTCTGCTAAATGCAAAAACTACATCAATCTATCTCCTCTTATTCAACAAGAAAGGAAGGAAGGTTGACGAAAAGATAAAATGAAAGAAGAGGATGGAAGAATCAAAAGGAAAAAAAGTTCGGTTTGACGAAATTCCTTAAAGACAGAGCATAAAACAATAAGCAGGCCCAAAAAGCATTAAAGTAGTAATTATAGTATAGCAGCAATTAGGGGACATAGCTCGCAAATTCAAAAAACACCGAAAATTTAATAAAATTAATTGCAAAATTTGCCAGCATCTCAGAACACGGCCCTAAATCTCTACCTTTACTACAAATTTGCATGTACAGATTAGTGTTTCCAAAATTCACCCAGCAAAAACTTAGATTCCTTAAAAAAGGTGATATAATATAAAACAGAAACGGAAAAAAAAAAAAAGAAGAAACATCCAGAAGGTGAATAATCTAACCTGATTGCCAGGAAAAACAAACAATTTTTTAAAAAATTCCGGAAACAAAAGCTTCAGGCCGATCTATAAGCCTCAGAATTGCAACGAATAAATATCCTGGGTAAATGAAATAGAAGCAAATTAAAAGAATAACAAAAAAAAAAAAACACAAACACACACACGCACAAATTAATACTTAATACTCGAACAATAGAACAGAATAACAGAAAAAAAAAAAACTGAAATCGAAAGACAAGGTAACAGAACCCTAACCCTAGCAGATTTGGGATCGACGAGGAGAGAGAGACAGCAAAGCCCGATGGACGGAGAAGAGCGAGAGAGAGTCTCTCTCTTTCTCTCTGTTTTGGCATTTAAAAGGGCTTTGCCAACGATGATTGGAGGTGACGTGGAAGCTTGTTATTGGGTGCGCGTGTTCCTCGTATATTTCCCAATTTGTCCTTTCACATGTTCCTAATGACGGTTTTACCAGCTTTGGAATATTACCCCTTCAGCACAATTTCTGTTTCTGATGCGCAAGGGCAGCACTGTCCAGTTATTATTTTGTGAAGTGCTCATTACGTTAATTGAAAGATTTGGTGAGGTGGAAGGTTAATCATGGCCATAACACCTGTATTTGTTTTTCTAGTTTTTATATTCTTAAGATGTAATCATATTTTCATTATTTTGCTTTCTATGTGAAACCAAATTTTAACAACTTAATCACCTAAATCTACCACAACACTTTGGGTTTAGACACATTTACATGAAAGCCAAATCTCACATATTTTATATTGGTAAATTCTAGTAGGACTATATTATGGTGATTATAATAATTATACAAGTATTGTTAAAATTATATTTTTTTATATTTTGATAACACTTTTTTTAAATAACATTTTTAAAAAATATTGTTTAATAATAAAAAATATTACTTTAATTTTAGCCACACTTTTAAAAACACTATAATCATAATAATCACTATAACATAGTCATATTAAAAAAATTTAAGAGGAGTAGCCTGAGTCAAGCACCAGCACCTTCACTTTATCTTTTTCTCAAAAACTTGCAACATTCTAACTAACTTTGCCTAGAAGAAATTTAATCAATATACTTCCACCTACTAATTACAAAAGAAAAGGATTTTGCTCCAAAGTATACTACTATAAATATGTTCATCATGACATTGTATTATGGGCCATTGTATTGTTGGGTCTAAATAATGTAATGCAAGTGTATAAAAGCCTCATAGTATAAGTAGTTCTATAAGCCCATAAAAATATCAACAAGTACAAGCACTATTTATTAGTTTAACATTTAGATAACTTTTTAAAAGATAAATTTAAGAATTAATTTTTTTGTTTATATATTAATATATAAATAATTATTAGTATAAACTCTTTTATATTAACAGTAAATAAAATTTTATTTATTTATTATTGTTTTAATCAAACTACCAATATTATCAAATGAGTATATGTCAAATTCATCCTAACTAAAACTCCGCATAAATCTTATAGGAGTAAACCTTTTCCAATAAACTTTTTTTTAATTCAGTACTCCAACAATTAAATATGATTATAAATTAGATCATAATTTAATAATGACAAAGGATAAAATAGATAATATAAATTAACCAATGTATTCGGTAGGTGAAAGTATGCTACTACTATGATCTAACATAAAAAAAAATGGGAATGGATGCAAGAATCATCACCAGCATCATCATCATAATAAAATAGAAAGAAAAAAAATATTAAAAAAGTATTATTCTTGGGAATAAATACAATTAGATAAATAAACCGGCGACCAGCAAATGCGATTCAGCGTCGGCTGCGAAGTTTGGAGTGACTCTAAGACGGTGTTGGGGGTGACACGGTGAACCTCCGTTCAGGGAGGGAGAGAGAGAGAGAGAGAGAGAGAGAGAGAGAGAGAGAGAGAGAGAGAGAGAGAGAGAGAGAGAGAGAGAGAGAGAGGGCAATGGATTCTCAGTCTCAGGTTGCAGTAGCTCTTGCTCTTTCCCTTCTTGGTGGCCTCAGTACTTCCTTCGGTACTCTCTCTCTCTCTCTCTCTAATCACTTTTACAACTCTAGTGTTCTTCGTCTTCAGCTTCAGCTACAGCTTCAGCTTCATACCCACGTGCTCCTTTTTCTTTTACAGGTGCCCTTTTTGTAGTTATCAATCCAGCTCCTAATTTGAAGATGCTTGGCTTATTACAGGTGCCCCTTTTTTCACTTCAAAATTTAGAATTGGAATGCATGTATGGTGTTTGTTGATTTGCTTAACTGAAAATGCCTTTCATTTCATTCCTTGCAATGAAGGGTTTTGCAGCTGGTTTGATGCTTAGTATTTCCTTCTTTGACCTTGCTCATAATGCTCTCAACTCACTTGGCTTCCTCAAAGGGAATCTCTGGGTGGGTAACCTTCTCTTTCTCTGCACTTAACTACTTGGGTGATTCATGTCATGTTCTCTCATTTTAGTTGACTAAATTGTTTTTATCTTCTCACTCCTGTAGTTTTTTGCTGGCGTAGTATTCTTTGGTGTTGTTGCCAATTTTATCCCTGAGCCAACACTTGCTCCCGCTTCCAGTGACAAGAGTAGAAAGGTTTATATCAAATGATTGTACTGTTTCCCGCTCTATTGTTGAATTTGCAAACTGCCATTGCACCACTCATCTTGTATATTTCATAGAGATATCAAATTTTCATGAATATTATCGCGTCCTTGAAATTAGAAAAATGGGGATGGAGGAGGCAAAGATATCATGAAAAAGCATCGCCGCCAAGTTTTATTCAGTGGAATTATTACCGCAGTAGGTATGATCATCTTGTCTCTATAAATTTATTTTTCAGTGTCTTTTAAAGTTTAATGTTTACTTAATTCATTTACCAGGTATAAGTTTGCACAATTTTCCAGAGGGAATGGCAGTGTTCCTTGGTTCAATTAAGGTACCCAACAAACTATTCATGTGCATATGCATCTGCAAGACCGCAACTTTTATCAACAATTGTTGAATTATTGCTTTTATAATTGCTGATATGCTTGTTAATGTTGCTTCCATTTGATGTTTGTTTCATGATTCCTTTCCATAGGGCCTTCGTGTTGGCCTCAACTTGGCATTGGCCATTGCTCTGCACAATATCCCAGAGGTATAGATCTTGTGAGAGAACCTGTTTACTGTAGACATGGTAGATATATTTCAGTGGTGCAATTAGAAATGAATGAAGAGCAATGGTCATTATGATAATTTCTTTTTTCCAATATTTTAAGTTTCATTTGAATAAATTTTTTACTATGTTTAGATACACATTTTCTGAAGAAATACAGTATTTTTCTTTTTTGTTTTCAAATCTCCCATAGGCATAGCTGTGATTGTTCTATAATGAGCTTCTGCTTTCCAGGGTGTTGCTGTTGCACTTCCTGTTTATTTTGCTACAGAAAGGTAAGAAGTTTTTAGCACCTCTGTTGCTTTAGTTTCTTGAACCAACTGGAAGATGACATATGCATTCAACTGTAAAGTGCTTATTAGTGATCTTTGCCACTGTTATCTGAAATAGTGAATTCATCAATGATCTATATATAGAGTAAAGATGTCAGATTTGGGAAATTTATTCTTAGTGACTCTGAGAAGTTGATATTGGGATCATTATCTTAATAGTTTGCTGATGTATATAATTACCATCTGATGGATTTCCATGATACCAATGGTGCTAAAGGCAGGGATGGAGGCAATGCAGATGATGGGATAGTTCTGATTTTGATGGTTGTTCTTGAAGAACATCCTTTTCAGGATCATGATGCTATTGTTTAACTATGGAGGCTGTTTTTGTTGTTTCTTTTCTTCAGCAGAAAAGTTATTAAGAAAGTCAAACAAATAAATAGAAGAAAAGAAGCTTGACCATCATTTTCGATTTTGATGTTGGTATCTAATATCTATACAAATGCAATTGAAGTTTATGGCATTCTAGTTCTAGGATCTGATTATGCTACATTTGCAAATTTGTATGTTATCGGTAACTCGTGTCACCATGTGGACTGCAGTTATGTCAATAATTACTGTAAACTTGAATTAGATCTGTAATTTTTTTAAAAAAAATGTTTTGATTTTTATTCTGGATGTTTTGTAGTAAATGGCAGGCATTCAAATTGGCATCACTTTCTGGATTTGCTGAACCCTTGGGTGTTATAATTGTAGGTAAGACATATGATTTTATGTTGCCTTACACAGTACAGCTTTATTTTATTTTCAAACAGAAAGCTATGTATTATCGGTTTATACTTTATAACAAAATGAAGTGGTTTACACCTATTTCAATCCTGCACATTGAATCTCTCAATCAACTAGAAATTTGGCTTTTATGCTATAATAATGTGATTTCGTTATTTTGTTAACACTTAGAAATTTTAGATATTGTGAATTTACTAAGGTGAACCTACTGTGATGATTTCTTTTCCTTTACTGTAGCCTATCTATTCCCTAGCAGCTTAGATCCTGAGATTTTGGAGGGTTTGCTTGGATCAGGTTCACCTAACACAACTTGTTGTCTTCTAGATGCCCCAGTTAGATTTTTAGCATCCATGTTTTACATGCATATTTGTTTTATAATGATTCCAGTTGGTGGAGTTATGGCCTTTCTGACCCTTCATGAAATGCTGCCATTGGCTTTTGATTATGCGGGACAGAAGCAATCTGTTAAAGCTGTCTTCTTTGGGATGGCTTTCATGTCTGCAAGGTGACACCGATAACCTCGTTCATTCTATTGTTTTTTGTTATTCTGATGAAAGATTTGACGCTTTCGAGCTTCCAATTTCATGTCTTCATGTAAACTTATTTGATTGTTGTGGTCTGTTTAATGCATATCTGTCTGTACATATTGAAATGTGAAAATTAACATTATCTTATATCACAAAATCTTTGGTTAATGTTTCTACCTGCCTTTTCTCTCTGTATCCGCTTAATGGTGTAAAGTGTAAACATTGTTGAATGTGCAGCCTATACTTTCTAAGTATCAGCTTGCCAGAGGACATGAGCTTGTAGAGGAACAATCTTAGTTTCTTTTTCTGAATGTGATGAATCGATTTCAAAGTATTAATGTGGGGTGTGGCGTCTTGCTGATTCTGTGGCATGGCAGCAATATTCCTTCACCGGTGAGCATCTCAGTGACAATAATGCACAACCATCAACCATATCTAACCTATGACTATAGGTTTCCATTGTAGAACGAATGTACAGAGAAAAACAATATATATAAAGAATAAGAATATTCTGTCTTTATTCTTTAACCGAATTCCTGTGCTACTGTCTCATCAATTAAAACTTAAAAGTCTGCAGACGCTAAATTGCACAATTTGCTGATTATTATATCATGTTTGGTTATTTGTGGCATTGGGGTGTCACAAACTTCATATACCATTTCCCAAAACTATGTTGCATATCAAAATACAAAGTGGAACCTATGCTTAACATCTTATGGGCCTATTTTGTTACTATTATATGGAACTTGATGAATAGTAACTATGATGAATCTTTCAATGTGCCAATGTGGATTGGAAGATTATGTGCATGTTTGGTTCCACGTTTCATCATCCAAACTCCGATTATTTTTCTCCAACGACGAGTTCAGATGTTTGGCCCATTCTCCTCTCTTCCTTATCAACATTGAGTTACTTTAAAACGGACGTTCCTAAAAAGCAAGAAAATGTTGCTTCGGTTTGGTGTCCATTTTTTCCATTCAACTTTAAAAGTACGTGATTAAAGTCTTGTATACACTTCTTAAATTTATTCCTTGTAATATTATGTTGTTATTGTTTCTTCTTGCTTACAATTCTAACTTTATTATTTTTTTAATAAATAAATTTATTCACTATTAACTCTTTCTGTCTAATGTTGGCTTCTTCAACTAGGAATTGCACAACCTCCTATAATTCATGCACTTCGTGTTATAAATTTATGAAAAGTTCAAAAAGTTAATTATTCATATACTTTATGTAAATATATTTAAATAATAAATAGAAAGGTAAAATCAAAATAATAATACATATTATGCTCTTTTTGATTAATATGATATTTAATAAAAGAATCCAAATACAAAACACAATGACATCAATTCAGTTTTAATCAAAATTAACTCTCTAAGAGCACATTAGCCAACGCCCTTTTGTAAATACTAATCCTCTCCTAAGTCCTAACACACCCTATCTTGGATACCAATGTAATTTTATATTTTATAGGTTGAGGGTATATAGGGTGTGTTTTGGACAAGGGCATTGGTGAAATTTGTTGAGAAATGATGGATTACCCTTTCTTTTTCAATGAAGCTTTTGGATGTGTCAAGATTTTATGCTTAGATAAGGACTGGGAGAGTAAAGATCCCTAAACGAAATAAGGAGACAAAAGTGTTCAATCAACCAAAGGCGCATCTAATTAAAGCAAAACAACTAGGATAAGCAACCAATTTTTCCTTTAATAATTCTACCCCAGTACCCTTTTTCTCCTCCCCTTTATATCTCTATCTATCCTTTACAATACAATGTGTTTTATCCTTAAAAAAAAAAAAAGAAAAGATATTCAAGTTTTTCATTGTAGTATTTGGCAAAAACAATTTTCAATTTATACATATTTTTATAGAACATCAGTCATGAAGAAATTTGAGTTGTTTGCATGAGACTAGAAATTGAGATCACACTGTTCAAAAGTAAAAAATTAACTGCATGTATGGTATCTATAAATTTGCTAAAACTATGTCTACTTTTTATGGATAATGATTCAGCTGCTTTTTATCATGTAAAGTACCCAATTTCCTTTATTCATACACTGCTTAATTAACCAGATGCACCGACAATCTCAACAGTAGCTTCAGAATTGGAATAAAATTAACAAAACATCGGGTTAGTTATTAGTTAATTAGGCAAATAAGGGTGGGATATGTTTTATTGCCTTAAATAGGAGTGTGTTGGTATATATGTGTATCAATTCCTATTTTTCTCATGTTAATGAATAAAAAACTTTGAAAATATATCTATCAATTATGATCATACAATGTTTTAATTTCTAAATAATACTATACATCTAAATATTTTTATTAATTAAGTTTAACTAAATTAATTTAACATTAACAAAAATAAGTTATAATAGCATTATTTTAAGTTTTATTATTTAATTTAATTAAATTAGTTTATAAAAAGACTTAAATATATAGTATTACTCTTAATTTTTTCATTTCTATTAGTAAAATTACATAAATGAAAAGAATTCGAGTTTCTTTAATTAATTACCATTATGTAATAGCGGTAATATTAGAAGGATAAAAAAATAGTCTGAATTTATTTTATTTAATTAATTTTTTTTGTTGCCAAATATTTTTGATATAATAATAAGATGAGTGAGCTATAGGAGCCAACTTGGTTTCACATAAACTCAATGTTTGCAGGAAGGCACATCAAGATGCATAAATACATTACATGCACTTTGATGTTCGAAACTACAATCTTTTTGAAATTGATGTCCTTATCATCAAGATCATAGGGACTACGCAATTTTTTCTAATATCTTTTTTTATCAATTTTTATTTTGAAAATAATAGAAATATAAATTTATATATTATCTATTTTTATTAACTTAAATTAAAAAAAGTGATTACATGACATTGTATTAAAATTTTTATGACTACAAAAAATTTAAATTTAATTCTCATATATTGACGTCTAAAATTTTCTAGCATAAATGATATAGAAAAAAGTCTATGCAAATATCAGATCCTCCAACAAGAGAATTATTATTTTGATTGAATTATTATTTTACTTAAATCAGCCTTATTAGCTTCTAGAGACTTTGAAGGGTTTGTTAATCAATGACACGTAAAAGTAACAAGTTAATTAAGAAATTAAATCATTTCTACTCCTTGAAGTTATATATATAAGAATGAATATAAATAAATTAACAGCAAAAATCCAAAAGCAATATTTCTAGACGTTGACGCTAGATATGAAGATCAAGATCAAATTAAATGAGAAGCCTAATAATTTTATATGGAAGATTCACATGCGAACAGAGACACTATCATCTAAGGTAATATCACCGTGGGTTCTCTCTACGTATATATTATTATTATAAAAAACTATATAAACCTTTCCAAAGAATTTTGTCCACACCTTTATAAATTATACTTAATTATACTCTTAATTAAACTCATAATTGAAATGTATATAGCTTACCCTATTTCATAATTTTGCGCACACGATCATATGAAACGTCATGTTACCCTTAAATACATTTGTTTCATTGATATGAGATATTATTAGGGAGACAAAATTGTCCCACAATGACAGAAAATGAAGCATATAATAATACCACTATTCCTCCTAAGAGTATTAATGTTATGTTGCAACAATAATGACGCCAAATAGTGAACCCTACCTACACCGTTGGCCATTGCTTTGCAACATTCATGGAATTTTAGTTGCAATGCAAATTTAAATCACCAACTTTAATTTATTCGATCTAATAATTTCTTAAGACATTGCTTTCACAATGGTCCCCGAGTTTGCAATATTCTCTACATCAGTACCTTTATATATACACCATTATTGGACATGAACGGCAGAAATATTATTAAGGTTGAAGCTAAATTAAATAAATATCCAAAATAATATATTATTACTTCTTTTAATTATATATATGAGGCTACATTATAATAATAATAATTCATACACACATGTGTGGTTGTAGTCTTGTAGATGATGAATATTCCACCTAGTAGATTTTCTTTTGCGCCTACATACACACATTTAATTTCTATCATATATTATACCGAATCATATTCTTCATTTTTTTAAAAAAATTATTAATGTCTACAAGGTTCCATCACATCTTCTCTGATCTATCTTTCTTATAATCTGACAGGTTTGTGTTCATTGGGGGATATTGCATTGTGACAGATTGACGTTACACGGATACCGTAGATAACAAGAAAAGAATCGCATACATATGTTAAGAAATCAATTAATTCTTTTTCAAAACTAAACATGTATTAAGAATTTCAATTTAATAACTTTTATTCACTAACAAATAACTAATCATATAAAAAAATTTATGTTATTAATATATTAAAACTAAACACTAAAGTTTTTGTCAAATATTATTAAGTGCGTTTGATCATGATTTAAATTCTTTACTAGTGAATATAGTTTTTATTTTATGTCCTATATATGAAATAATGCACATAGATAGAGTAAAAGAGAATAGATGAAAAGAGAGAAAGAAAAGAAGAGAGGGAATAAGGGACAGAGAACGTGGAGTCCCGTTTTTCTGGGTTTGAATTTTGGAGTGATGAGAGAAAGAAATTGAAGGCACACTCTCTCACTCTCATAGCTTCTCTTCTTGCATTGTACTTTGATCATATTTGGATATATGATTATGACATGACATCTCAATGCACTCTCTCTCCCCCTCTCCCGGCCCCTTCAATTTTCACTATTCTCATAAATTTAATATTATTGATTGCACGCCCATTTCATCTTAACTTTTAATTTTATTAAATAAAATGGAATATAGACTTTACTTTTGAAAATTTGCATGGGGAAATCATTAGGGTGACTCTAAACATAGTATTGATTAGAAGAAGATGAGTAGTGAGTTATGAGTATTGTATGTGTAGTGCAACTTTCTATCTATGTTCTCAAAAGCTTCATGGCCCCCAATGCAACTACATATATTCTCTTTATTCCTTTTTCCTTTTTCCTTTTTCATCTTATTAATAAAGTTATTAGTTATTAATTGAGTACAACAAACACTACTCACCTAATTATTGATAAAATGTACGTCTCTTTCGTTAGTTCTACTAGCTAGTTGGCTTCTTATTTGGTTTGTTTGATGTACTACTCTTTACCATTAAGAACAACTGATAATTAAATGAAGATGATAATGCTAGCTTACTAGCCAGTAGAAAACTAACTAACGTTTCGTTGCATGAAGATTCTTACCATGTTGACCATTTCAAACTCTTTGCACATCACATCAAATCAACCTAAAATGTTGGAAACACATTCTTTTGGACACAAAAGCATGTGTATATTTTTTGGGCCTCAATTTAATTAATAAAAAGAGTTTAATTTTGATGTATTTAAAATATATTTTAGACAGTTATTCGATTAGATTTATGAGTTTAGATAATTTTTTAAATAGTAAGATAAAAAAGTAACTATTTCTGCTAATATAACAATATACAATTAGTTATTTATGTAAATTTTTTTATTGCATGAAAATTAAATTATTAATAAAATATCATAATAGAGAAATTTGAAGCAGATCTAGCTAACTAGGCAATATATATCGAGGCATGGTAATGGAATTGAGAAATGAAATTAAATAGCAGGAAGA
The DNA here is from genome assembly GCF_014773155.1 of Arachis stenosperma. Classification (NCBI taxonomy): domain Eukaryota; kingdom Viridiplantae; phylum Streptophyta; class Magnoliopsida; order Fabales; family Fabaceae; genus Arachis; species Arachis stenosperma. The sequence continues at coordinate 26,241,890 of NC_080384.1, forward strand.
AATGTATTTGGCAAGAGTGAGAGCTAGGGATTCGGAAATTGATTAGTAATTATAATCGAGTCCAAAATGTAGTAGTTGAAGCATAAGGGAAATGAAATTGATTAATCAAGTATGATGATGATGAGTAGTAGAATTAGAAAGATGATCATTTTCTTGGTCAATTTCAGAGCCAGGTTCATTATCATCTTGATCAAGAGAATCAATGCCATAAGCCTTGTGACCATTCCCAAAGGCCTTGATATGATCCTTGAGAGACCTCTTATGCTTGAAATCAGAGCCACAAGAACAATACCAAAGCTTGCCACAGTTCTTCTCATGAGTCCTCCAATCACCTCTCACAGCAAAGGCCTTGCAACACTTCCTGCACATGAAAGGCTTGATTCCATGCTTCCTCTTGTAGTGTGTTTGGAGGGTTCTGAAATCTTTGAGAGGCTTGGCTCTTGGATGATCAATGTTGTTCTTACACCCTGGTGCACAGCAGTAGCATGGAAGCCTAAGCATTGCTGTTGGTTGTGTTCCCCTTAGTGATTCTGGCCCCTTCCTATATTGTGATCCATGCCCCCACATATGCATCTGCTCCATCCATTTTCATGTTAATTAATGTGAAAACTCAATATGTCAAATCATGCGACGATTTGAGTCACTAGTTGTTGCTAGCTAGCCAAGAGCTAAGAGCTAAGACTACTCATCACTCACTCACGTGAAGCAAAATAGAAAAGTGTAACAGTGAAACAGCACTTAGCTTCAAATTCGGTGTTTTTATTTTATCTTTGCCGGCAGAGTAGGGATGAGTGATTTTGAGTCAGAAAAAGGGGGATGGAGATAGAGGCGCGTCGTTTTCAACATGTTTGAATACCCATCTTGGGATTAAAACATAGAATAAAAAGTTTTCAGTCATGAGTGTGTAGGGCATCCTTATAAAGAAACACTACTACTTCTTAGCTTCACTCCCACCCCCAACATTATTCTACATACATACATACATCTAATTAACTTTATCAAAACTCATTAACAACTGCATATGAGTTTTCACCTTATTTAAATCAAATCAAATCAAATCATTTTCTTGTTTGATTTCATAATTAAGCCCTAGAGGAGAAAAAACCCTAAATTACATGGCTGGACTCTTTATTATTAGATGCAGATGAATGGATTATAAAAAAGAATTAAATTAAAAGCAAGAAATAAAGTAGAAGGAAGGTACCTGCATGTTGTTGTATCTGTTGAAGGTCTTGAAACAAAGGGGGCAAGAGAACTGTGTTGGACCAATCAGAATCTGAGCCGGTGTTGGGATCCAATATTGACCTCGATTCATCGAATTCGAATCAGAACTTCTTCCTCCTCCTTCTTCTTGTTCTTGGGACACTGACGCAGCTGAAACTTCTTCTTCGCATGTCATATTCTTACTTCTTGTTTCTGGAAGCCCTAAGTGCAAAGCCACCGTCACACTCTCATCGCCATCATCTCCTCTCTTGTGCTTCTCCTTCACTTCCATGGCACCAAACGAAGATTCCAGATCTTGAGGCCTACTACTCGTACTCCTGCTAGGGCTTAGCTTATTCAGGAGAGGAAGCGCTTCTCTTCTCGGTGGAGACTCGTGATTGGAACCAAAAACATAGGTGCTGCTTGGAGAATTAAGGTCGAACCAATAACCATTGTTGTTCAAGTAGTAAGGATTATTTGTCATGATGCAGAAGAAGAAAGTGATCAAAGGAGGTAGTGTGTGCAAAAAGACACAGTGCTTTTTTAGATTTATCAAGAAATAAAAGTAGATGGAGGAGGAAACAGTGTTTGAAGGGAGACAAGAGAAATCAGTTGCCAACTGTGAAGTGTGACTTAACATTGCCGATCATAAATACTACTTATATATGTTAAAGCCAACCGGGTGGAAAAAAGTTTCTACAAGAGACAACATATCAATTAGTAAAATTGATGGTTGAGAATCGTTAAATAATAGTTTAGTCAAATATTAGCTATCAAACTTTACATGAAATTAACTGTGCTGAGTTTTCGCTTTATTAAAAGATTAATACATTATAAGAAATGAATATTGTTGTGGGTCTAGCTAGCAGTAGCCATAAATAGTTAGATAAGAGACAAATTAAAGCGATGGAGTCATCGAAGTTGAAGTCTTCTCTCTTCAAGACTGCCTGTTCTCTCTCATTCCCATTCACACGAGAAGCAGAAACTTCCTTGCTTTGTAGGTTGTAGCCTCATCAGGGTGAAAATCTAAGCTTAAAAACATTATTAAAAACATAAGTTTATAACTGCTTGTCTTACAATATATACATATATGTCTTTCCTTTTTCAATCACTCCTACACATTTTACCACCATTCCCTTTATTTTATAATTAAACCTTTTTTTTACTTAAATCAAATAATACAAAATAAATGAAATGACTTATATATTGTATTTATCAATGAATCATGCACGCTGTAATAACTAAAAGAAATGTTTCAATCAATCAATTATTTGTAACTATTAAAAAGAGAGGTATTAAAACTCATTAACCAAAAATTTTCGTAATTTCAATTTAGGACAAATTAGTTTTTAACTTATTAGGTTAAAGATATCATGAGAAAAAATAAAAGTATAGCTCCGATTAGGATTCATTAATTAATTAATAGTAGTAATGGAGAAGGTAATTAAGTTGACTAATTATTGTTCCGAGGAAGTAACACATAGAATGTGATGTTTGGTAGCCACCATTTGGTGGGGGAAAGGAATGGAATGAAAGAAATAAATAGTTAGGGTTTAAAGCAGCAAAAGCATTGGTTTGCACGCTCTGTTCAGTGACTCAGTTTCCGTGTCTCCGCTGCAATGACCAAATTCAAGTAAGCCTTGTTAATTAATTCTTCACTTTCACCACAACTACTGTTGGATCTACCTTGTCTTTCTCTTCTCTTCAATCCTTCTCTCTTTCTCTTTGGTCAACTTGATGGTTACTACTTACTACTATTAGTAAAAAAATCATAAATATCATTCATAAATATGTTGTTACCCTTAACACGAATAATTCAAACATAGTTATCATGTATTGTTATTAAATTAATTTTAAATTTTTTAAAAATTTAGTTGTCAAGAGTATATTTGAATAAAAATAAAAATATAGTTTATTCTAAATTTGAAAAACTTTTGAGTTGTTTATCTATGATATGAGGAATAGTTTATATTTCTTTGCATAAAGTAAAGACATTTTTTGAAGAAAAATAAAAGGTATGTACAGTGGAATTGCAAGCCCATTTTTATAATGGGATAAATACAAAGTGGTGTAGCTAAAGTTGACAGAAGGATCGACTAAAAATCGTTATTCTCTCTCTCTTTCTCTCTCTCTGTGAATTATACAGGAATCACAGTGAATCTAAGTTTGGATCTTTGCCAGCAAAAGGTTCACACAAAAAGAAGGAAGTGGAAATTATTATTATCATGACCAATTGACCATATAACAAAGTTTGTTACCTAAAAAACTTTAAAAGGCTGATGAATATATATGGGTTTCAGTGGCGAATTGAATGAAATTATTAACGTGAATAATGCATGGTACGGTTTGATTTTGATTTGAAGGATTGGAATCCGATCCGTTATAAATATCCTTTCGTGGAAAAAAATGTGACTAGAAATCACTCACTCCATTTTTTTCCTCAATGGAATCTTTTTAGTTTTCAACTTTACCAATTAAGAATGCATGGTTAACTTTTTCTTTTTTATTTTTATTATTATTATTATTGTTATTATTATCAACTGTGTATCTGCTTTTGCGTGTTCACTTTAGTTTATAGTATTGTCGCTGTATTTTCATACTCTACTACCGTACGTACCAGGTGGCTCTACCACAATCTAATGATCAAATACTATTTATAGAAGATTCAATTCAACAATGCAAAGTGTGGTCTTTTCTTTATCAGAAATCATCAATGTATATTTTGATCCTGTTGATGTGTTCATGCTCCAAATGGGACTAGTGAAGGATATACTATTGTAGTAATTGATTACCTTCTCTGAACACTGTACCATATAATTTGATGACCACCTACACTGTACCCTAACATATCTATCTATCTTAGGTCCTAATAACTACTATACTGCACCCTAAAACATGCCATATACTCCCAAATAATAGTCCACATATATCAGATGTGTCTCAAAAATTTGTATATGCTTTCCAAAAATTTTCAATTTTCTAAAAATAATATTTTTTCTTTTTTTTTTTTTATTTTCGCAAATTATGAAAAATAGTATACATTTTTTCCGTGATGTATGCCTGTTTTTTTAATTTTTCACAAATTACAAAAAAACAGATGAGTTTATATCCCTATATATTACTTTAATCACCTATTTTAGTATATTACACTAACTAAATAACCATTTGAAAATGAATTTTTGGTAATGTGTATATATTTTTTTTCTTTGTTTGTTACTAAAATTACCACTTCATAATATACTCTCAAATAGTATACACATATCACATATGTAAATTCTGTATAATATGAATGCAGAGTATATTAATTTTTGTGTGCATTCGGTTTAGTAGAAACTAAAACTTAATTATTGGTCACCAAAAGTTTCTGTTTTAGTAATATATTCAATACTATATCTAAATATATTGATAAGTCAAAGAAAGAAACAGAAGGAGTAATGTTATTGTAACGCTAGAGAATAAAAAAAAAATAGTCCAAATTTATCTTATTTAATATTTATTAATTTTAGTAATAATTAATAAATATTAAATAAAATAAATTTTAATTATTTTTAGTTAATTTTTTTTTTGTTATCAAATATCTCTTATTATTGTTATTTTATAAATGCGATGGTAAGGGAGAAGATTAATTTGTGGGTGAGTGAGTTGGAGTGTGAAGGGTGTGTGAGTGTTGATGAAGTTCAAATGACAGGAATTGGCAATCATGTAGACGTGACAGAGAGGGCTAGGCAACATGAATGATGATGGGTCAATGTGTTGAGAGAGAAGTCTATGGTGTTGTGGTGAATGGTGCAGAAGAAATTACTGCAAGGCCTTGAGGAGTATTTTGCTTTTCTGAATAATGCATGGTGGACAAGGACAGTGACAAGGGGAGCTGAAAGACCTTGTCATAATCATTGCTCATGTTTACATACACTTGCAATTATTGTTATTGTTTTTTTACCCTCAACTCATGCTGGGAGAGTTTCACAATTTAAGTGCCTAGCTACACCTTTCTAATTTTGTTCAACGTCAGACACGTATATGTCATATTTTCATTATTGCACCACCTTAGACCTTACTTATTTTATTTTATTGTTAGATCTTAAAAATACTAAACTAATGAGAATTGTTTAATTATGTTGATACAATTGATGAGAGATGCATAGTTGAGAGGAGGCTAAGAAGCACCATGTCTTTTTTGTGCAAGAACAAATGAACAATGTTACAACTTACAAAGGTGGGCTACGAGCTTTCCAAGGTTATGTTTAGTTAGGAATCACCCAACTTTCTTATTTTGGTTTTTTGTCATTACTCACTCGCAAGTTGCAAATTCTCTTTGCTTGTCTATGTTGGTGATTGCCAAGTAAATGTCGTGCACAGTTTACTAGAGTCTCAATATTTGTTGAGCACAAGTAGTCTACTCACGTGACATGGTAGAAATAGTGGGCCACATGCATTAAAAATTCAAATTAATCCTTATGTATTCTCTTTCTTCCCAAAGTAGACATGTATAAGCTGGCCCATACAACTTAGGAGCTATGAATATGATGACCCTACACATTGGTGATTGGCCTACCAGATAAAGTTAGTAAGTATGCAATTTAATTGATTATATAATGTGAGAACCCAGCCATGTTTGGATGAGAACCATGTCTCAAACTTCTCAATAATTCAGGAGCTTCCCCCCAAAACTCAGAAAGCATAATGGAGGGATTTGGGGAGTGAAAGTGACAGAGATGGAGAAGTTAATATACGGAGGGAAGTAGTGTGTGTGATATTCTTTTTAGTTTTAGCATCATGGATATTGAACAGTAAAAGGATCACCACATAAATTAATAGAGTTGTACTTTGTTATTGGTTATGGGATTGAGTTCGCTAACACAAACTGTCAGCATTTACTGTCCTGACACTTCCGCGGAGTTTGCCATCTTCCTTGTCGGATTGGGTATCTCAACTCATTCACATTCTTTTGTTTATGTTTGTCGGCAACCCTTATTATATTGTAGCCACCCAAACACAAATCATAAACAATTTTAATCTTATTTTTACTCGATAACTCTCAATTTAATGTTCTTAGCTTGAGAAATTAGTAACCCCCCTTTTTTCTTCCTCCATTTTCGTACGTCGGAGAAGTGCAGAACATTTATCTGGCTCCATAAAGTAAACGAAGTTGTACACGAAACCCTCTTCAATTTAGCCAACTACCATCTTCAATGGTTCTCTACGATGTCCTTTCACGTGTTCCAATTGGAACGTGGACTGAGTGCCACGTGTAGCAACAGATTTCAACGCATAAACATAGGAAACCCAGATCAACCATTTCATCTGAGCAATACAAAACACTTTCACTGCCTTTCTTTTTTACCAAAAAATGATACACTATGCAAGCTAAGAATTGTATATAAGAAACAATTAAGAGGTGCTTGTTAAGAATTGTTCATGGGAAGAATGTTCAGTTTCTGTAGCCAACTCCGAAGTGAAACCTCTTGTCTTTCTTGTCATTAAAGGCATACTCAAGGCGCAAAGGACCCAAAGGTGAATCCACACGGATGCCGAACCCACACCCGCATCCGCTTCCAGGCTTGAACCTTGCACCGGCAGGGTCACCTAATACAAAACCAGAACTCCATTGAATATGTCTCTAGTTGAAGCAAGGCAAGAATAAACATCATTGCCATATATTTAGTGGCTACTATTTAAAATTTGGTTCAAGACACATGGCAGGTTGAATCTTTCTATTAAAATTAGAAGGATGGTGACATTCATGTTCACTGGGTAATCTCCAAAATATCATCTCGTGTAATATAAATAAATAAATAAATAAAAGCAAACAAAAGAAATCAGGACCTACCAGGGACACTTGGGCCTGTTCCAAAATCAGTTCCGTAGTCAGAAAATAGAACACCTTCTACCGGCCCAAACTACAAACAGTGTAAGCATCAGTGAGTCAGTTGGCCAAATATTAAAAATAGAATCAGTGAGTCAACTATTCCCCAATTATACAATTTAGGAAATCAAATGCATGCACCCACATGCACACTGCACAGGCACAAAGCTTCCACGATCACACAACCACGTGTACACTCCAACTCTTATAATTTATAATCCCATCAGTATTCCCTTTGGAAAACAATGCTTTTGTTTCCTATTTCGAATTTTACACTGAAACATTTAAAGGATTCCTAAAGATGGTGCATGCCATGAAAATCAGGATAAGCACAAGAAGCTTAATTCATTGGGCAAGAAAAAGCTTGATGATGTACCATTGGGAAAGAAATTTCTCCAGAGCCAATAACATATGATCTACCGGAGCCCACTGCACCTTCATCATAGCCTCTCACACTGTTTGTTCCACCAATTGCAAATGCTTCATAGGGAGGGAAATTTCCCATCACATGACCACCAGAAACACTAGCACAAAACAGTTTTAAGTCGGGAAAACAAATGAGATTTGTCATTCTGCTTTGATATAAAGAACAAAGCATTCATCCTCCTTTTGATGAGAAAGGTAGGAATCGTACCTTAAGTTAAGGCGAGCAGGACCTATCTCAATGCCCTTCCTAGCCCGTGCATTCACCCTAGTAAAGGATAGCCATTCAGGCAAAACAGGAAGCCCCTGCTCCATGTTAAGGGCAAACTGCAAAACAAGAAAAAAATCATGAATCATAGAACACAAAATTAAAAAATGAAGAACCATAGTATGCATTACAAACCATAGAAGATCCATGGTCACCCGAACCAGTGTAAACAGTCTCAACTTTAGCCAGCAATGTGTCGTCATAATTATTGCCACTACAAAGAAAAAATTGATAGAATTAAAAACCACCACAGAAAATCATCGTAGCTATACTTCAAAACGTGTTGCATGCACTCCGATTACAACCTTGCAGTAAGAGGACTGCTGTATTGATCCTTGATGATAGGAACCCCTTTGTCATCACGGACTCCAGCATGCTGGTTTAACACACCATAAAAGGAAAAATTAGAGTCAAATAACACAAACTAGACAATGAATTAGAAATGACAATATTACTACTCACGTAAACAGCTAAAAAAAGGTTGTCAATGAAGCACCTGGAAAAGAAGTCCTGCCGTGCCACTCCATTTTGGTCTGATTGGTCGACTAAACTCTATACCACCTGTGATGCGGCCAATGGTCAGGATAATGTTGCCATCCCGATCACCATGAACCATTGTCCCAGGTGTTCTTGAATTCTAAACAGAAAATAAATGAATATAAGAACACAGTCTATTTTTTCTTTATCATCAAAATCAGTCTTTGGTATAAGACAAATGAAACTTTGGGCTACCTGAATCATTATTGTTCTGGATGTTCGTTTATCATCTCCTTGAATCCAAGGGTCTGTGTAATTTATACGAAAAATTGAGTCAATCTGACCCCTCTCTAAGGAAATGTTTAGTTTCTGGTTTCTCCCAAAAACATTCCTATGAGAATAGGCAAAGCTGCAAGAGAATAAAAATAGATTTTACTGGACATCAAAGTGTAAACCAGTCATAGTCAGACCATAACATACAATATGAAAATATACACCGAAGCAAAAACAATTTTACTCTGTTCACAAGGGGAAGAACATACATAGGCATAACAAACTGAGATAAGCTAGCAGGAAGATGTTAATATCCACTAAATTTCTATATGGCCTAATTTCTGTTGTCTGCAAAAAATAGAGGAGAGTAATCTACTTTTAGCTTCAAGTGCCATGTTTAAACATTTACAAGTGTCATAAACAATAGAAGTAGTATATGCATATATGGAGCAACCAGCACAGCTATATAATCAAAAAGATAGTTTTGATTGCATGTAAGGAACTGCAGATGTTGATTGATAACATAGAAGGAGAGCATAAGATGCCAAAAGACGAAATATTAACTCATAACTTAATCTATCAGACAGAAATATCAGCTCACCTTCCAATGAGTCCATTCAGTGTACCAGTTGTAATCCTGCAGGCACAAATAGTTTAATAAGCAAACGGAAAAGTTAAGTTGATTTCCCCTGCTGTTTTAGAATAACAATTATACCATCTTAAGTGTGTTTCACCATTATGGAGTTGTACAAAAGGATGTACTCAAGTGTGTATATATCCATAAAATAAAATACAACAAGGTATTGTCCTTTCACTTTCACGAAATTTTAAAGTAATGCAGTTTACAGTCATTTATAAAATTACAAGTGAGATTAGGAAATGTCATCAAGTCTCGAGGTTGTCAAAGTAATTTATGCAACTTTATATGAACTTCATTAAAACAAATATTTGAAGTGGTCTCACTTACCCACTTGATATTCCACCACCAGCAGAAAATCCCCCACTAGGACGTTCGACCACATTCATCACCATATCAACCTTCCCTGTATCTGTAGCATGCCAAAAGGGGGAAAATATTTTAGATATTACCATGCATCTAATCGGGGAAGGAACTAAAGACATTAAAAAAGATAATCTCAATTCTTTAAAAGTATATACATTTCACTATTTCCACCTTAACAGCAAGAACTGAGGTGCAGTTATAAGTTGATAATGCACAAAAAGAAATACTTGGAAAACAATTAAGTCAATTGTAGAACCCTGCAACTCTCAACTCCTGTTTTAGCACTATTACTGAAGGAATAACTTCTATTTTCAACTATGGAATAACATCCTTTTTCTATTTCTGGCCTTCTAGTAATTTTGACACTTTTTAATTTTGAAATGGGGATGAGTGGTGTAATGCGGCATTATTGGGGAGTATGGTGTTTGACGCCGTTGTGATGACAGGAGCACACAAATCAGACCCTCCGATTTGCGTACTAAATCCACGTGTCACGCATGCAGCTTCCCCAGTCTACCCGTGATCTCTCTCCCATCCCTTCGCCATACACTCCAAACCCACCCACACAACACAAACCCCACATACTCTCCTCTCTTCTGTGTTCTTCAAATTCATCTTCCATTCGAAGTGCAGTAGCAACAGCCAAAAAAAATTTAATAATGCCTAAAAGACCCAAAATAAAAGGCGTTGATCATCTTGAGCTTCACATTGTTAATTATCTCATTCATCCTAATTATGTAAATTATTATTATTATTAAATGTTTTGATTTGGTAAAAATAATAATGACAATATTAGAGATTAATGTTTTTATAATGATTAAATGATAGTTAATATTGTTAACAATGTGATCTATGGAATTGTTAGAGATGTATTCCTTTATTTAGTTAATAAATGTTACCGAGATAGGAAATATAATTTTAGAGTATTTAGTAATCATTATTAGAATTATATTTTAGATATATTAAAATTTTATTAATTAGAGTTAGAAGCTAATTGTGAAATTTATGTAAATAAATTTTGAATACTTTTTAGCAATTAATGAGTTAATTGTTATTATAAATATATTAGTTATGTGTAATAAAAATTAGATATTTTTAAATTTTATTATTTTAATAATTAATTAACTGTTGTTAGATATTTAATTAGTAATTAATTAATTGTTGTTGAATATTTAATTAATATATTATTAGCCGTACGTAAAACTGTAAGTTAACAAATAATTGAATTTAGTGTAAATTATTATTATTAAAAATTTATTATTATTAATAAATTTAGTGTTAAATATTAGTATAGTGATATTAGAGTTATTTAGATACTTTTTAAGATTTTTGGTTATATAATTAGTTAGTTATTTTAATTCATTAATTATTATTATAAATACATAAGTTTAGATATTAGAAAATATATTTAAAAATTTGATTTTGTTATCATTATAATACAATAAACATATTAATTAAATATCCTAGAACAATTAATTAATTACTAATTAAATATCTAACAACAGTTACTTAATTATTAAAATTTAAAAATATTTATTTTTCATTACTCATAACTAATATATTTATAATAACAATTAAATCATTAATTACTCAAAAATATTAAACATTTATTTTACAGAAATTTCACAATTAGCTTCTAACACTAATTAATAAAATTTAAATATATCTAAAATATAAATTCTAATAATTATTACTAAATACACTAAAAATATATTTTCTACCTCAATAACATTTATTAACTAAATAAAGGAACACATCTCTAAGAATTCCACAGATCACATTGTTAACAATATTAACTATCATTTAATCATTATAAACAACATTAATCTCTAATATTGTCACTGTTATTTTCACTAAATAAAAAATTTAATAATCATAACTTACATAATTAAGATGACTGAGATACTTAACAATGTGAAGCTCACCTCTTTTATTTTGGGTCTTCTGGGCGTTATTAATTTGTTTTTGGCTGCTGCTGCACTTAAGATGGAAGAAGATGAATCTGAAGAAAACAGAACAGAGGAGAATACGTGGGGTTTGTATTGTGTGGGTGGGGTTGGAGTATATGGCGAAAGGGATGGGTGAGAAAGAGTATACTGGGGGCAGCTGCATGCATGACACGCTCCGATTTGTGTACCTTAATTGGACCGTCCGATTACTGAACCATCAATTCGGACCATCCGATTTGTGTGTTCCTGTCATCACAACGACATCAAACACCATATTCCCCAAAAGATTATACTACAATTTGGCAATATTTCTTACAAACTATTCAACTTATCTTAAAGCACATTTTTAACATTTAGGCATTACCTGCTGGTTGAGGAATAATGCTAACATCCTCCATTATCCCCATAGTTAGTACAGTCTCCACATCTCTTTTTCCCTGAAGCATGCTGTAAACCTGGAATACTATTAATTATTATCCAAAATGCTTATTTAAGAATGGAAATTCGAGAAGACATGTTTTGCCAAAGACTACGAAATCATAGGTAAGATCAGAATTCCCCCTTCAATGGACAATCCAAAAACCATTGAATAGAGCAGAGAATGCTGACCATAAGCTTGATAAATCAATGCTATAATTAGCTTAATTATATTGGGAAAACATATTTATTTGGCCTGTATCACAGTTTTGCACAAAATTTCCAAGCACCCAGTATTAGGTTAAGTAAGTACCTGCCCCTTCTTGGTTGTAATTTGCCTCAGTATTGTTTCTGGTTTTGTCTTCCCTATAGTGGGCTCACCTCTACAGATAGGAAAACACATTACTAACAGAAATGCACTATGTTTTTTGTGTACTGATCAATTTGAAAGAAGGTGCTTACGTCTTCCTGTCCAGACACCGTATGGAGATATTGTTGACCTCAGCCTCTGACACTTGCAATCTCAGAATACCCCCCGAAAGAATCTCAACTGCTGAAACCTACAAAAATTATCAAGGCAGCAAACAAAAAGAAGATGAAAATGCCAATGGTAACACTGGTCAGAGCATAAACCTAGCAAAGTTGAAGCATATAAGTATGATAGTATGGGCAACTACGACAGTGGATACATGAAATGGCTCCACATTCTGGGTTGTGACTCAACTATAAGCAGGAAGTTCTTATTATTAAAGCCTAAAGTCAAGTCTGAACAAAAGTTAAGGGTAATTTTACCATAGCAAATAGACCACGCTCCATGTACCAGCCATTGATAGAAGAAATTGCTTCATCCAGGCGCCTCAGGTTGATAACTTTTCCTGTACAACATTAATATGTAAATTTGAATACATTGAAAAATCATGTACAACAAGAAATGCGAAACAAACCATAACAAGTTACCATATCCATCTCGAAAGGAATCCTCTAAGAACTTAGCCGGAAGAACATTAGCTCCGTCACACACCAACCCTTTGAACTCTTGATTTGGTTCTACCTTATTCCACAAGAAAGCCATTACCAACAGAGTAATTTAACATAAAAAAATTTAAAAGCATCCATCGGAACAGAATGCAGATAAACATTAATTCTCACATTGCAAGAACAAAGAAGAGTATCGCCGAATGCCTAATACCTGAAACACCAATCGGATACCATCGCGCGTGTCAACGGCAACGGGCATGCAGGAACAGAAGTAGCCACTGTTGATGATGCGATGCACATCTTCTTGTACCTCACGCACCGTAAGAGCCGAGTTCGCTCGACATGCTTTGAGTGCTTGCAGCGCCTCCGCCTCAAGGTTCTTCCTCTGGAGCTCCTCGCCGTCCTTATTCCGAACCAGCACCTCGCTGATCAGAACCCTCTCTTCGCTCTGTCGAACCGAAGCAGGAGAAGAAGACGAAGATATCCCCTTGAGCTGACTTTCCTGCGGCTGAGTCGAATCGGCAAGTGACAGCGAAGCGGAGCAGAGAATCGGAGAGGACGGTCTCCTTTGGCCGGTGAGGGAGAGCGTGGCGCAGCATAGGAGTACGGAACGAGTCAACTCGTTAGAGTGAGAGTTGAAGGAGCGAACGAGTTGAGCGATGTGAGAACGCGCGGTTTCCAAGGGGCATAGGGGTTTGGGAGGAGGTGGGATTCTAATCGAGGAAGAAATGACGCGAACGTCGTCGTTTCGAGGCATTCTCATACAGATTCCGTTTTGAGACTCAGCTACAGCCAAGAGCCGCAGCTCACTCTTCTTCCTTCTTCTTCACTTCACCACTGACGATGAACGGAAATCGTTATTTTTTTTGTTAGGATACGAGTTATTGGGCTGAGTATGGACTCCGGCCCATTTAACCCAAATTAAGCGCTTCTGTAAATTGTTCCATTTCATGGCCCATTTAACATATAAATACTGGTTATTATATGAGCATTGAAGGTAGCAACAATTAATTGGAATTGAGTATTGACATTAAAATTAAAATTAATTGATTAACTGACTTTTAAGTGTGTGTTTGGATTATAGTTTGTAAACGAGAGTTTGGATCAAAAACTTTTTTAAGTCTAAAAAAATGTTTATGCATCTAAATGAAATAGTGAAACTGGGCTCATAAGTTGGTCCCCTCTTCGCCTTCGTTTCTCTGACTCGGTTTGGTTTGCAACACTGTGCCACTGAGCGTGGTCACAGGTCATTGCAAGGTAAGTTCAACATAGTAAGATCTGTTTACCTCATGTCCTATGTTGTCTAATGCTCTTCAAACTAATGCTTACTAACTTTGTCTTGGGATTTTCGATTTGCACTAGGAATGAATCTCTTCTTATATCTTGTTGACCTTGCATGTCCCAAACACCAAGCTACTTATGATTTCTACGCTTAATGTCTCTGTGTTTTTTTCTTTTCTTTTCTTTTCGTTTTGATGTGTTGATTCTTGATTGTATGTTCCCCGCCCCCCCTCTTGAGATTCTGCGATGCGTATGAAGAAATGATAAGTTTTTTTCAGGTTTATGTTGGTCACTGTCATGCTTAGTCAACTGGTGATAAAAACTGTTCTGATTGATAATCACAATCCATTTCAGATTTCAGCTTCTGTTCTTGCCTTGTACTGTACAAAATTGGAAATAGGGATCCCAAGCTTGAGAATTAGGGTTTGGTGATTGTGTTCCAGGGATGAATAGTTCTGGTTTGGGAGGTAGTTTTTTAGGTGGTCCTGGTGGGGGTATCTTGGACCTCGAATTGCCATTTCATAGACACCAACAACAATCCCAGATGGGTCATCCGTCGGTGACGGGACAGCATCACTTGAATATGAGGACTGATCTGGAAAATGATCACCCAATTGGCCTCATGGAACTCAAAGGGTCGAATGCGGGGGTGAATTTTGGTAAAGGAAAGGGAATTGCTTCTTCTAATCCTGCCAATAGTAATGATTTGAGCGATGATGACGATGCGGAAGATGGGAATTGCGAGAATTTTGATGGTGGGAAGAGCAAAAAGGGGTCTCCTTGGCAGCGAATGAAGTGGACAGACAATGTGGTTCAGCTTCTTATAGCTGTGGTGAGCTGTGTTGGGGACGATGGCACCATTAATGGCACGGATGGTCATAAAAGGAAATCCGGTGTCTTGCAAAAGAAGGGCAAGTGGAAAACCGTCTCCAAGATAATGATAAGCAAGGGTTGTCATGTGTCGCCGCAGCAGTGCGAGGACAAGTTTAACGACTTAAATAAGAGGTATAAGAGGTTAAATGATATACTTGGAAGGGGAACTTGTTGCCAAGTGGTTGAGAATCCTACACTGATGGATTCGATGCCAAACCTCTCGTCTAAGGCAAAGGATGATGTTAGAAAGATACTGAGCTCAAAACACCTGTTTTATAAGGAGATGTGTGCCTACCATAATGGACAGAGGATACCAAACTTCCATGATCTTGACTTACAAGGTTATTCTTTGGATCATGGCAGGGACTCCAGAGATAACAATGCCTCTGAGGATGAAGCTGAGGATAACAATGAAAGTGATGATGATGATTTGGATAATGCACATGGGGATGGAGAGAGGGCGGATGAGTTCTGTCATAGAAGAAAATCGAGCGAGGAAGATTTCCATTTTTGGCCACAATCCATTGAGATGGATAAATTTGAAGTTGAAATGGCAAGGGTTTTTCAAGACCCAACGAAGTCAGTGAGGGAACGAAGAGAGTGGATCAAGATAAAGATGTTGCAGCTTCAAGAGCAAAGAGTGAGCTACCAAGTGCAAGCACTTGAACTCGAAAAACAACGATTTAAGTGGTTGAGATACTGCAGCAAGAAGGATAGAGAGCTGGAGAGGCTGAGGTTGGAGAACGAGAGGATGAAATTGGAAAATGAGCGCAGGGTCTTGAAACTGAAGCAGAAAGAGCAGGAAACAGATTTAAGTAGGCCTGAGATGTCCTTAGACCCTGCTTCTCTCGGAATTAATAGACCGCAAGGGAGGGAACATTTCAACTTTAGCTGAAAGCATTGTCTCCCCGGTGTTCATCATCGTTGCCAAAACAATGTATGACATGAAACTCTTGTTTATAATATGTTTCATAGCTTGTTATTACGGTTAGATAACATGTCAAATTTTATGAATAGAGTTTGACATGGTAAATAAGTGATATAGTGATAGTCATTGTTCTTGAGATTTCAACTATGTTGAGAATTGAGCTAGCTCAGCAGAACCCTTTTGAATGAGGCACTCATTTAAGAACAAACAAATAATATTGTCAATTTATTTTTCTCATATTACCTTTTGCAGTGCCAAGCCAAGAAGACATCAGAATTGAGAGGATTGGGAATAAACGTTTTCCCAGTATTCCACAACCATGTAATGACTGTGACTCAGAAATGGATGAATGTTTCCTTAAGACACTTGAGCTTTGTTTTGACTTTGTATATTGTCAAATGTCAATACATTTAACATTTTCATGACTTAGTTTTAGGTTCTGTGACTGTATATTTTGTACAGTAAAAGGTTTGGTGTCAACTGTATACAGTAAAAGAATCGGTTACCAATTTTATTTGTATTAGCTTTGCTTTTGTCAAGAAAAATTTCATGAAAGCCTGTATCCACTTTCTCATTTCTGTGATTGAACCATGATAATCACGCCATTTTTGTTTTTGTCAACAATGTTTTGGAACATCTAGATGCTTTTTGTTATGTTACGTATGCTGCTAATGTTCCTAATAATATAGTTTTTTATGTTATATGACATGGTCTATGAAACGTATTCAAATTTGTTTTCTCCACCTGGGAAAGGTGTACTATAGATCTTAATCTGCGGAATTAGACTTTTATTAATCTTCAGGGTTTGATAAATGAAATCATTTTATTTTTCTTTCTAAAAACACAAACATAAAATTGGATGTCTAACATCAAAGTAGTTCCATTTTCCAACGTTCTAAAATCTAAAAACAAAGTGAATCCCATTATTATTTCAAGGCTTTATAGTAGATATGATGCAATGAAAGACTAGTCAATGAGAATATTAGATTTTTCCAGGTAACAAAAAATCATTTGGAAAGCGCGTAAGTTGTATCACAGAAAAAAAATGGGGTCAAATATAAACAGGAAAAGAGAAATTTCCATGACAACACCTTTCCAATTTTCTAGGAATATAAACAGGTTTACTTGCGTTTAACTTTTTCAACTTGTTGATTCTTCAACGCAGTAGTTGCGCCTACCAATACCATGCATGCTTGAAAGCACTCATATTTATACGGTTATAAAGGAGCTAATTCTTCATCTAAGCTAAGTAAACGAGAGAAAAGAAAACAAAAAAAATTGGTGTCTTGTTCAAAATTCCAGAATTCAAGGACATAAAGGTACAATCTCTCTTGTATTCCATGGTTTGACTTCAACTTTTCTGTTTCTTAGTGTATTTTAGAGTTGTTTTATGTGTTCATACATTAAATGGAATTTATATTGAATATAATAATGAATGAAATATGAGTTGATATGATATTTTACTATTAATATTACAACTACATAACATGTATAATTTCATTGAATTACAAATTTACAATAGTTCAGAAATAACTCCAGGCACTAACATATATATTCTGGTGCAGCCGTGCAGGTTATTATTATAGTTTGTTCTAAGAACACTACAATTTACTAAGCAGTGATGGCTGGTAGGAATCATCAGCACCCAACAATGTTGCAAAAGTTTCCTGTTATGCAGCATCAGCAACAATTTCCATATGGAACCTACTCAAATGGTGGTTTAAAGTATGCTATGATGGCAGCATCATGCAAAGCAAGTTCCTCAAGTGATGTGCATTCTGCAGGTTCAGCAGTGTTTGTCCAATCTCCATCAGAGAAAAGCTTTGCAACTTTTGCCACTAATTTTCTCATGGGAGGAGTGTCTGCTGCAGTTTCCAAGACTGCAGTAGCGCCGCTTGAGCGCGCAAAGCTTCTACTTCAAAACCAAGATGAGATGATCAAGGCTGGCAGGCTCTCCGAACCCTACAAAGGCATCGGAGACTGCTTTGCCAGATCGATCCGAGACGAAGGGATCACTTCACTCTGGAGAGGGAACACTGTCAATGTTATCCGTTACTTCCCAACACAGGTTATTTTATTTGCCTAATTATTTTCATGTGCTTGAACTTTGCATTGTAATAACTTGTCACACAAGTAATTGTATAAAATTCTGTCACAGGCCTTGAACTTTGCATTTAAAGACTACTTTAAGGGACTATTCAACTTCAATAAGGATAGAGATGGGTACTGGAAGTGGTTTGGAGGTAACTTGTTATCTGGGAGCGCTGCCGGAGCTTCGTCGTCAGTGTTTGTTTATTCGCTGGATTATGCTAGAACTCGGCTTACCAATGATGCCAAGGCTGGTGGACAGAGGCAGTTCAATGGTTTGGTGGATGTTTACAGGAAGACCATTAAATCTGATGGCATTGCTGGCCTCTACCGTGGCTTCAACATTTCTCTTGCCGGAATCATTGTCTACCGGGGTTTGTACTTTGGAATCTATGATTCTGTTAAGCCTGTAATCTTGGTAGGATCATTGCAGGTCAGTCATTACTCCATTACTATCCTTTCTAAACCCTTGTTAAGAATTACACTAATGTTACATATGATTCTAGTTCTAGTTCTAGTTATACTATTAATGATCTATTAGTAATTAGTATATCATAAAATAATGGTTGCCCTCGATAAACAAAAATTATTTCAATAATTAAGAATAGTATTATTTGAACATAGTTATTATCGTATTCTGTGTCGACGTATCATCTATCCATTATTAAATGAAACCAGAGTGCGTACTTACATTAAAAGTCGTACCACATGTAACCGTGAATAAATGGTATGTTGGCACGGAATATGACGATGACTATTAAAAAAAATTATTTGGGAATTAAAGCCTTATAATGTTTCTTTCAACCTAAAGGCCTAAACTGTTGTACACACCAGAGTTAAATTAAATTAAAAAACTATTTGTATCTGAAATAAGTTACACACACCATGTGTTTGGTTTCATTATTCTTGTTTTGGATATTACAGGATAGTTTCATGGCAAGTTTTGCTCTGGGATGGGTTGTTACAAATGCTGCAGCATTTGCCTCCTATCCAATAGACACTGTCCGTAGAAGGATGATGATGACATCAGGAGAAGCCATCAAGTATAAGAGCTCCATAGATGCATTCTCCCAAATTCTGAAGAAGGAAGGTTCAAAATCACTCTTCAAAGGTGCCGGTGCTAACATCCTTCGCGCCATGGCTAGCGCCGGCGTCCTTGCCGGCTATGACAAACTTCAGATTCTTCTCCTGGGAAAGAAGTATAGTTCTGGAGGCTCTTAGAATTCATTATTGTTCTCTACAACAAAAGATGGTGACGAAAATTAAGTAAAACAACCAATTACTCAATTCTTATTAGAATTTGTTTGTGTCAACTTTTAATAAGTCATTTTGCTTGGCATTGGTTTAAATAACCAATTATTTCTTAAATGGAATACAATTTTCATTTGGATCAATATATATATTGTTAGGTAAATTATACGGTAAAGATGTAAGTTTACAAATTTTTTTTATGGGATGAAAGAGAGATTAAAAAAGGTAGGACCTACATTTTGAATAATAATAAAAAATAACTATAAAAAAAATTTATTTTCTCTTTATACCACTTCAATCTGTATTGTAGAATGTCCATAACCTCTCCCCTTTTTTTTGTACCTATGTCATAAATGCTAAATTTTATTTTTGTCTTTCAGTCTCGCCTCTCTCTTCCAATAACAGTCTTGATGATTTTAACCTAAATAAATAAAAGTAAAAAAATTTAAAGAATCAGCGCTAAATAGTATAGCACATTGCTTATCATTTGACAGCTAATTTTTTTAGTAACGAAAAAAGATTGTGTGTAATTCAATATCATAATTAATTTATGTGTTTTTTTATATAGATTTTATTTTTTTATTTTAAATAACAAATCAGACCAAATTTTCATAGTACACAAATAAAATAGTCCAATTTGTCGTGAAATAAAATTTTGTTCGATGTAAAGTAAATTGGAAAGTCCGATTTGCATGTTTAAAAAATTTTTTAATGCTAAAATATAAATCTAATCTTTAGATTTGTATATTTAAAAAAATTTAAAATAAAAAAAAAAACAAATATGAGAGTCCATAAAAAAAATACACTAATTTTCACATTGTTAAAAAACACCAGCTCAACTACAACACAAAAAATAAAAAGCGTCATTTGACATGGTTGCCTAAGAGAAATTACTTTCTTACCATATAGTTATTTTTTTCCAATTTGGTGTATCACTATCACATATGTGGATCTTAGTGTGATTAACTTATTATTATATAGAATGTACATTACACTTCAGAAGATAGATAATAATAAATCTTATTCTCATCATGTTTACGCGGAGAGATACAAGGAGGGAACATGTGGATTAGAAGGGAGCATCAATGGTTTCCCCTTAATTAACATTCTAAGTATAGTTATTACAATTTCCTTTGCTGCCCAAACCGACAAACACTGCCAAGCCTGCAATTTTATTTTTCAAGTCACAACATATATACACATACAAAACCCTGCATATATGGTGATTAAAAGTAAACAATATCATTCTCATTACACACACCATGTCATATGTATAATTGATAAAAAGAAGGTTACATGCATCTGCATTCACGGGATAAGTGATGAACAGAAATAAGAAATACTAGCAAATATATAATCATACATTCATAGTTGACTTTGCATTATAGTTTGGTTGTAGGATCCAAAATTAAGAAGAAAAGTTGGTGGATTAAATTTTGAGCAATGCTACATGGCCACAGTGCCGAACATACTGGGCCGAGTAGAGGCTTCCACTCTAGTTTTTTAAAAATAATAATAATAATAATAATAATAATAATAATAATAATAATAATAAGTTATTAAGTAATAATATTTAAAAAGTAAGTAATTAATATTTTTAATATCTAAAAAGTAAGTAATAATATTTTAAAATTTAAAAAAATATTATTATTAATATTTTTTAATTAATTTTTTTAAATTCTATAAAGTAGATTCTTTTTATTTTTGTGACAGTTCTTCTTGATTTATTTAGTATTAATTCTCTTTGTTTTAACTACTACAACTGAAAAAATTTTTTCAGCTCAGAAACAAGATGAAAGATAAATTTCTTACTAATTATCTTTTAATTATATTGAAAAAAAATTACTGAAAAATTTGACACAAATTCTATTATCGATTCGTTAGTAAAAAGTACACACATGTTTTTTGTACTTTAAAATATATTTTCTATCAGTCTACTTTTTGTGATACATCTTACATTATATAATTTTTTGTATAATTTTTTAATATCATATATGTTATTGGCCCCATAATAATATTTCTGGATCCGACCCTGCATGGCCAGTAATAATTTGCACCCATATTTAGTTATTTTACAGATGTTTTACATACAAAAAGCGTATAATTTGTACATATATTTATTAGAGTTTTGCATATATGAATCAATACATTTTACATCCACATTTCTCAGAATTTGCACACATAAATTAATAAATTTATTTGTTAAAGATAACTTAATATTTGTACTAGCCAAGTCATAAAAAAAATACTAAAAAAATGCTAGTCTCTAAGAATTTCTCTTAAATTTTAACTGCACATATTATATATGGATTATGCTATGTGTACACCGAAATTAGCTATCAAGATTAGTCATCAGTATAAAATATATATTAAAATATAAATATACATTAAAAATAATTTAAACCACACATTTATTTATATACAAATATATTGATGACTAATTTTAGTGGTTGATTTTGGTGTACAAATAGCATTTTTAATTTTATATATATATATAGTACAATATCCCTATCCTGTTTTTTCGGTAGATACAATCCCTATAGGCTATGGCTTGTGATTCAAATCTTCATTTAAGATACCAAAACTTAAGAGTGCAGATATAGCAGCTAGCCATTCCTGTATTGAACATTATTCTTTCTAATCTTTATCTAAAAATATTAGGTAGTAGTAGTCTGAAATACTGAAAAATCTTGCAAGTCAAGTAACCAAAAGATTCCAAAAAGTAAGACTCAAATTCATCTTGGGTAGTAGCTATAATTAGTGTTTCTAAAGTTTATATACTATGATCATTACCCTTATGAATCAATAATATTTCGTCCATGATGCAATATATAAATCAGTCAAAGTATATAAATCATCTGGTATAGTATATAATATGGCATTAAAATTCTAAACAACATGATCCGAGGTAACAATGTATCAGCAACAAATTAGCCCTGCATCACGTCTAACTTAAACAGATTACAATATACTTTAGTAATTAATTAATGAGATTAGCATGTGCAGTTCTTCCAATTAGATCAACCTCATGTATGGTAGTAAACCTGCACCATATAATTTTATTGAGTTAATATTACTGTAATATAGTATATGTAATCACATGACATGAGATATATAAATGGTTCACAAGGTCAACCTTTGAGCAGATGATGAAGAATTAATATAGGTCCTTAATTAATTCCCTTAGCTTATTAGGGGAACATGAAGCGGTAATTATAACAAGCAAGTAAAATTAAATGTTGTCAAGTAAAAATCTAAATTAATGCTAAACAAATTTCAAATTGAATACTTTGGTCTAAAATAAATTTTTATTATTCTACACAAATTCTTAAAAATTACTCTCATTAGATAGATTAGTGATTCTATCATATTTAATTAAATTCTTAATATGTATATTAGATAAATAAATTTTTAATAACTTTTATTGTAAAATAATTATTAGGCCTCTAAATTAACAGAAAAAGAATCAATAATTTGTCAGATAGAAGTACATTTTAATAACTTTGGAGGATATAAATTTATTGGGAGGCAAAATGTTCGATTGAAAATTTCTTATTTTATAGTAAGCTAGGAGACTACAGATTAATTAGGGAAGTACATGCACTTATTGGGTATTATTAAACTTCAATTCGTACGTATACTTATTATTCCTTGAAGATCATTGATATAATTATTTAATAATCACCTCATCTGAGAATTAATAAAACTAAATTAACCACCTCATAAAATAAAAATTTATTCTCCAAATAGGATATATATATATATATATATATATATATATATATATATATATATATATATATATATATATATATATATCATATTAGAATTTAGACTATTAATATAAATTAATAACATTTTTTATATTATAACTTTTTTTAAATAGAATTCGATACTTAATGTGTAAAAATATGAAACTAATACTAGATTAATTATATAAATGTTTTCTCTATGAAAGTATAAATATAATTTTAAGATAGATGCTAATTTCTATGTTATTGTAAAGATAACACAATAATTTTATATGAAACTTGAAATCTCATGTGTTATTTACTCATCACAATACTACTTTAGACTATTCTTTTATATATTTATAATAAATTTGATCCGATCTAACAATGCCGTTGACATGTCCATAATATAGTCATTGACTTTAATTTGTTCATATAGCCCACAATTGTCGGAAATATAAAATGCCTTTAAATATTAAAAACACATGGTAATATATATTTTAAGTCTTGAATTCCAGACTGTTGATGCATTTACAAAAGGAATAGTCTCATGCATGATTGAAGGGCAACAGTATATAAAGGGTAGCAAGCATGCAAACTTTGTGAACCAAGCATAGATCATTAGGGTCTCTAGGAAAAGAGAGTACTAATAAAGATCTGAGGCTACACAAGAAACCAAATATGGGAACTTTCTCAGGGTCGAGGCAATGGCCTCGACTCATCTACTTAGTGGCATTTTGCCTACTTGCAATTAGTGTCATTGCTAAGCCTGATGATGAAGATCATGATAGGAAACCTTTCCCTCATGAAAAACATAAAAAAGAGCATGAAGAACATCCACACCATCATCATCATCATAAACGACATCCACATGAACATAAATCTCCACCACCTCCACCTTATGGTTACAAATCACCGCCTCCACCAATCTATTCTCCACCACCTCCATATGTTTATAAATCTCCTCCTCCACCGGTTCATTCTCCGCCTCCTCCAGTGCATTCACCTCCACCACCATATATCTACAAGTCTCCTCCACCATCAAATCACTCACCGCCTCCACCTTATGTTTATAAATCACCTCCTCCTCTGATTCACTCACCTCCTCCACCAGTTCACTCTCCGCCCCCACCATATGTTTATAAATCTCCACCTCCTCCAGTTCATTTTCCGCCTCCATCAGTTCACTCACCACCTCCACCGTATGTTTACAAATCACCTCCTCCTCCTGTTCACTCACCTCCTCCACCAGTCCACTCTCCGCCCCCACCATACGTTTATAAATCTCCACCTCCTCCAGTTCACTCACCTCCTCCACCATACATTTATAAATCTCCACCTCCTCCAGTTCATTCTCCGCCTCCACCAGTTCATTCACCGCCTCCACCGTATGTTTACAAATCACCTCCTCCTCCTGTTCACTCACCTCCTCCACCAGTCCACTCTCCACCACCACCATATGTTTATAAATCTCCACCTCCTCCAGTTCACTCTCCGCCTCCACCAGTTCATTCACCGCCTCCACCGTATGTTTACAAATCACCTCCTCCACCAGTCCACTCTCCGCCTCCACCGTACGTTTATAAATCCCCACCTCCTCCAGTTCACTCACCGCCTCCACCGTACGTTTACAAATCACCTCCTCCTCCTGTTCACTCACCTCCTCCACCATTCCACTCTCCGCCACCACCATATGTTTATAAATCTCCACCTCCTCCAGTTCACTCTCCGCCTCCGCCAGTTCACTCACCGCCCCCACCATATGTTTATAAATCTCCACCTCCTCCAGTTCACTCTCCGCCTCCACCAGCTCACTCACCGCCTCCACCGTATGTTTACAAATCACCTCCTCCACCAGTCCACTCTCCGCCCCCACCATATGTTTATAAATCTCCACCTCCTCCAGTTCACTCACCGCCTCCACCGTACGTTTACAAATCACCTCCTCCTCCTGTTCACTCACCTCCTCCACCAGTCCACTCTCCGCCACCACCATATGTTTATAAATCTCCACCTCCTCCAGTTCACTCACCGCCTCCACCGTATGTTTACAAATCACCTCCTCCACCAGTCCACTCTCCGCCTCCACCATATGTTTACAAATCACCTCCTCCTCCTGTTCACTCACCTCCTCCACCAGTCCACTCTCCACCCCCACCGTATGCTTATAAATCTCCACCTCCTCCAGTTCACTCTCCGCCTCCACCAATTCACTCACCACCTCCACCATATGTTTACAAATCACCTCCTCCTCCTGTTCACTCACCTCCTCCACCAGTCCACTCTCCGCCCCCACCATATGTTTATAAATCTCCACCTCCACCAGTCCACTCTACGCCTCCACCGTACGTTTACAAATCACCTCCTCCACAAGTCCACTCTCCACCCCCACCATATGTTTATAAATCTCCACCTCCTCCAGTTCACTCTCCGCCTCCACCAATTCACTCACCGCCTCCACCGTATGTTTACAAATCACCTCCTCCACCAGTCCACTCTCCGCCCCCACCATATGTTTATAAATCTCCACCTCCTCCAGTTCACTATCCGCCTCCACCGTACGTTTACAAATCACCTCCTCCTCCGGTTCACTCACCCCCTCCACCAGTCCACTCCCCACCTCCACCGTACGTTTACAAATCACCTCCTCCACCAGTCCATTCACCTCCACCACCATATATCTACAAGTCTCCTCCTTCACCAGTTCACTCTCCACCTCCTCCAATACATTCACCTCCACCACCATATATCTACAAGTCTCCTCCACCGCCTCCACCGTACGTTTACAAATCACCTCCTCCTTCAGTTTACTCACCCCCTCCACCAGTCCATTCCCCTCCTCCACCGTACGTTTACAAATCACCTCCTCCACCAATTCACTCGCCTCCACCACCATATATCTATAAGTCTCCTCCTCCACCTGTTCACTCACCGCCTCCACCATATGTTTACAAATCACCTCCTCCACCAATCCACTCTCCACCCCCTCCATATGTCTATAAATCTCCTCCCCCACCAGTTCATTCTCTGCCTCCTCCAGTGCATTCACCTCCACCACCATATATTTACAAGTCTCCTCCACCACCAATTCACTCACCGCCTCCACCATACGTTTACAAATCACCTCCTCCACCAGTCCATTCCCCACCCCCACCATATATTTATAAATCTCCACCTCCTCTAGTTCACTCTCCGCCTCCACCGGTCCACTCACCACCTCCCCCATATGTTTACAAATCACCTCCTCCACCAGTCCACTCTCCGCCTCCTCCAGTCCATTCACCTCCACCACCATATGTTTACAAATCACCTCCTCCACCAATCCATTCTCCTCCCCCACCATATGTCTATAAATCTCCTCCTCCACCAGTTCACTCTCCACCTCCTTCTCCATCTGTCCACTCCCCGCCACCACCATATGCTTATAAGTCTCCCCCTCCTCCTGTCCACTCACCACCTCCACCAGTCCATTCACCCCCACCACCATATATTTACAAGTCTCCTCCTCCATCAGTTCACTCACCGCCTCCACCGTATGTTTACAAATCACCCCCTCCTCCATATCACACACCGTCACCACTAATTCACTCACCACCACCTCCATATATCTATAAGTCTCCACCACCTCCAGTGCACTCACCACCTCCACCATATATCTATAAATCCCCACCTCCTCTAGCCCACTCACCTCCACCACCCCACGTATATGTATATCCGCTGCAGTCACCTCCACCTCCTCATGTTCCCAATCATCCACCATACCTCTATAACTCACCCCCACCTCCTCCAAAAGGCTATTAACCTTGCTTTTAATTATAAGCTATCTTAAATTGCTTCAGTATTATTATGGCATGCATGTGTTGCGGTTAGGAACTATAACTTCATTAATAACAGGGGTTATACGATCTACACTAAAGGAAATTGTCTTTAAATGTAACCTTCTTATGTATACGTTTTATTCAGAAGTTTGTTCTGCTCTAACAATGTTCAACCATTGTCATTCGCTTATGTTAAGTATCCATTTACTTATTTGCATGATATTCTTATGTAACTTGTGAGGTGCTACTTCGAAATAAATACTTTATTTGACATTATATTTCTTTTGTTAAAGAATTATGAATTGAGTCTTGTCATCCTTACATTAATATATGAAATGTTGCAAATTTGGAATATAAAGCTAACCACTACCCTCTCTCCAAAACGATGTCTCAATCTCCTATTTAACAGAGAAAAATGTTAAATAACCAATATTAGCTAATTGAATCGGAAGTAAACAATTAAATCCCACGTGAACGTACAAAATTTTTTGGAGTATTATTATTTATAAAGCTTTATAAAATATAACATTCTCTAAATTAAGCAATATATGAGAGATTTATAATAAGCAATATATGAGAGTCCTTGATGTTATGCCCAATTGATGCATCACAATGTATGTAGCGATAGTTGAGATATACTTTGATTTGAGCCCATGATATAACTTTGAAGATCTCAAATGTGGCATTTATTTAATGTAACAAATTAAGCGTACATATATATTTCCTGCTCCATTCTTTGTATGTTGACATGCTGTTGAATAAGAAAATGAACAAGCGAATAAGTGCAGTGTCAAACACTAAGTTTAGGATGGAAATCTGAGTTAATAAGTGAGGATGTAATGTCATCTAAACAAGCCATTCGAATTCTCTCAGGAGTTGCTGGATTATCAAGAGGAAACCAATCACCGCATCCCACTTCAAGTCTTGCAGCTCTGATGGCGTCCTTGATGGCGAAGAACACTGCCGATGCTAGGAAAAACGGCGGCTCGCCAACGGCTTTAGATGAGTGGATGGCCTTCACATTTGGATGACCCTACCAGTTACCACACATAACAATGAACAAAATAAGCAACTGTAGAGTTACTTTCAATTTTTTTTGTGGCTACTAATATGAAGATGTCTTCAGTAACAGTTAAGATATTGGCACGTATTATGTGTAAAGGCAATATGGGGAACATCATTGAATTTCAGGAATCAAGAACACACCTTTAGAAGTGAGACATTGAATTTCAAAGGAACATCATTGATAGAAGGAATTTTGTAAGCTCCAGGTCCACATGTGTAAAGACAACCAGGGGGAATCCATTTATGTGCTGCATCTCCCCATTTGAGTTCTTCTAAAGCTAACCAACCCAAACCTTGAATAAAAGCTCCTTCAATCTGCGAAAAGAAATCTGATGAACAACATATGTATGTATATAGAATTGAAAACATATCAAATAGGATTTTCATTTTTGAAGAACATAGAAGAAAAGTCAGGAAGTTGCAAGTGTAAGGAATGTATCTTTATCAAACATTCTTCTTTATTATGAAAATTAAGTATAGAAATAATAAAACCAACTGCAGAAGACGAGTACCTGACCAACATCTAGTGCTGGGTTCAGAGAGAAACCTAGATCCATAATTATATTTGCCACTCTAGTGTGAAAATCTCCAGTCAAGGTGTCAATTTCCACCTCAGAAAATGCAGCCCCATAAGTGAAATACCTAAAAGGTTTTCCTTTACCCATCTTCCAATCAAAGCCAATATCAGGTGTAATATAAAATCCATGGGCAGAAAGGTCTATTCGCTCTATATAGCACGCAACAGCTAGCTGAAAACAATAAAAACATAAAAATGTTTAGAAATCTTTCAAGCACAAGCCACCTTGTAACAGTACAATAATTGTTGACAATACCTATACAGAATACATATTTAGAAGGATTCTGAATATTTGTTAGAAGTTTTAAACAATTTCAATAGGATCTTGTGAAATATTTATTTTGTTTATTAGAAATGTTAAACAGTCTCAATGGTTTATTAATTCCTCATGCGTTTATTAATTCCTCATGCACTTTCTAACACAAGCATTGACATAAAATTTATGCAAAAATAAAATTTCCACAAAAAACACAATGTACTTAATCATTTATTCTGAATGAATTTTGCTGAAGCAAAATCTGTACCTCAGCAAATGAGTTGAAGTTGTTCCGTGAAGCAATTGGTTCCATGCGTGCCTTTATCTGCTCACATGCATCTAAAACCGCTGCTCCATACATATCAGAACTCGCAGAAGCTGCTGTTGGAGAAGAATTAGGAACCTGATGTTGTAGCAAGCATGAGTAGAATCAGAAACAACACGTCAAGACACAAGAATGAATAATCCAAATGAACCAACAAAAGAACTTCAGGATATTATATCCAACATGTTTATCAACAGAAAAGTTGCAGAAAATCTACACAAGTTTGCCAGGATCTTTAGTTGCTATCCTCTGAAATTAGTTAACCCTCAAATAGAGTAACTTGTTACCTTGTCAGTACTTGTCTCTGATATAAAGACAGAACTTAGGGGGATGTTGAAAGCTGATGCAGCAATCTGAGCAACTTTTGTATGCAAACCTTGCCCCATTTCTACACCCCCATGGGTAACTAAAACAGTTCCATCTGTATAAACATGAACCAGAGCACCTGCCTATAGTAATTAACAACATATTAATTTAATCATCACTAATTTGATAATGCAATTCTAAAAGGAAAAAAAAGTTTTGAAGAAAGGCAGTAGAGAACCACAAAAAAGAAAAATTACTAACCAAGAAATCTATAAAGCAGACCATGATTGTAGATGGTAATTACCTGGTTCATAAGCTTTGTTGTAAAGGATATACCAAACTTAGTTGGAACCATAGCAATGCCACGCTTCTTCCAGCGGTTATGACTGTTGAATAAGTCAACTTGTTCACGTGCCTTCACAAAGTCACAGGATAACTTGAGTTCATTCCACAGCTGGTGTAGTGTGCAGTGCTCAAGTTGCTGGCCATAATGCGAAATATATCCTGCTTGCTGAAAATTAATTTCCTGGAAAGAAACTTATTTAGTAAATTGACAGTAAAAATCCAACATCAAGTGAGGAAATGAGGAATGCACAAACCTCTTAGAGAATAAACCAAAATCTTATATCTTACCTTTATCTCTTCTGGGCTCATCTTGAGTTCAGCAGCAATCCTATGAATCCAGTTTTCAGTGATAAGCATGCCTTGCGGACCACCGAATCCACGGAAAGCAGTGTGACTAGGGAAATTAGTGAAGCAGACCTTTCCAACTATCCTCACATTTGGTATATCATACACATTATCTGAATGAAACATAGCACGTTCAAGGATAGCAAGTGACAGATCCAGTGAATTTCCGCCATTGTTATAAATTTCAAGATCCAATGCGAGTACCCTCCCTTCATTTGTAAATCCGACCTAAATCAGATAATATCTCTAATTGACTATTCAACCACATTAAAAGCAGAAGAACCAGTGATCTCTCTCAGAATTTAAGCCAGATAGAAGCAATCAAAAGTACTTAATACAACAGTTCATAGTCATTTTCTGCCTAAAATACATCTTAAAGAGAGAGAAAGAAAAAATTTACAGCAACATTTTGACATTCAAAGAAGCACACTAGTTTTACCAACGTATTTGATATTAGCAATACCTTGTACTTCCCAAGAAAACTATGGCGTTGCCCAGTTATCATCATGTCAACATCTCGGTCAAGTGTGAGCTTCACAGGCCGATTTAACAGATATGATGGAACTGAAGCTGCAGCAGCAATAAAGGCTGACCTTGTCTCCTTCCCCCCAAATCCACCACCAATTCGCTTTGTTTTGCACACTACCTTTGACATGGGGAGACCAAGAACATGAGAAACATATTTCTGGTGCTTCTGAGGGGCCTGCAATAACCGATGACCAAACCAGAAAATTTATGTCGCAAAGATAATACATAACTACAAGAAGTACTTTTATATAGTTATACTTAAGACTTAAGAGTTTAGTTTAAATTTTCCTTTAGTGTGGGATCACTCAATCAATAATGGGAAAAAGTCACATAAGAATATAAATGTAAAAAGATTAAATTAAACTCTTGACAGGGGCATATTAACCTGGATTGGATCCGTCCCTAGCAATAACACAATGTTATTTTCACAACTCAGTTGCTTCTTTCAAAGTTCAAGCCATACATTACAGGTAACACAAGTCAACACCATTCACGATACTTAGTTGAAGCTTATTCCCATGAAGATATGATAACAACAAAAACTTTATTGTAAAACTCTAGGTTTATCACAACAGAAAAGGGAAAAAGACCAAAAGTGAAGAAAACACCAGCTCCCACGATCATTTTTGTAACAGAAGAACCATAAATAGATTATCAACCATTTTCCATCCATTTTCCTTCCAGTGTTTGAATCTCTTATCATCAATATATACTGATCAGCAGTTCTGAACACTTAAATATATAAGATCACTTGTCCGGTCATATATTCCCGAATTTTTCCAAAAAGAATTTGATATATCAAAAAAAGCTAAATATTCCATACAAATTGGGGCTTCCAAAAAATAAACATTTCAAACTTCAGGCTAAGTCAAAAAAATGTATGACTTACCTGAGTAGATGATATCATATGAACTTCATTTCCACCATCCAATGTCCACACCAAACTGCTATGTGGCTCAAGATAGAAGTGTTCCTGACCTCCAATGTGAACTTCCCCTTCAATTATTCTGTCACACTGACCTGACTGAAAACATTGATCTACATCACCTTTAATCAAACACTTCTCTGTATTGGGGTGAAAACTTCCAGCATTGATGGCCTCTTTTATTGACAGGATGGCTGGTAGATCTTCATACTTGACATTAACTTTTCTTGCTGCTGTCTTTGCATTTTCATGTGTATCGGCCACCACTACTCCAATAACCTGGAAAATTTTTATCAATTCCACAGACTAATAATGTAAAAGGCTAACCGAAGACTAAATATTTCACAATAAAGGGCCAGCCACTGACACCAAGATCTGGTAGAACATTGAAAAGTTACCATCAACAGGTAGATGAATGAGCATCCTAGTATGATTATTGATTGGGAAGGGGAAAGCACATAGAAGTGGTCAATTCATATCGATTTTAAGTGAGATTTTAAAGGAGATATTTGTTGTATGGCTAGACCCTAAGCTATGGTGTAGAAAATATTCCAGACTAAGCACACTATAAGAAGGAAGCAGGAGAGTTCCTTTCCCTTTGACTCTTCAAGCTCAACTTATAATAAACTAGTCAAAAGTTAGATATTATTCAATAAGTTATATACCTGACCCACACAGGTTACATAATCTGTGGCAAAAAGCTCCTCATCATAAACAACAGGCCCAATTTTATTATCAGCTGGTACATCTTTGGCCAGAAACAAACCCACAAATCCAGGTGAAGACATGGCCTCTGAACCATCAATTGAAAGTATCCGGGCATGGGGTTTTCTACTCAAAACTAAGGCTGCATGCAATCCATTCAGAGGCAATTGTATGTCGTCAGCATATTCTGCTTCTCCTGTAACCTGAGTATACATTATGTTAAACATGTCATCAAGCATTCTACTGATAAGTAGAAGACATGATTTGCCTAAAGAGAAGAAATAAACCAAACATAATAAAAGCACTATATGTACAGGCAATATATTTAGGAAAGATTTGCATGATAGGAAGCTTCTCTTTTAAACCCTAAAATAAACTCAATATAGAACAAATATTCAACAAAAAGAATTTTGTTACAACTTATTTTCTGATGTTTTATAGAGTGACTTTTTAGAGATCACTACAATTTATAAAACAAGTACTTCATGAGGTCATGTGTCTGAAACATAAAGAGCTACAGGAACAGGATGAATGAAGATGCAAGCATGCTTGACCAATCATAACACTTCACAACTAATCTATGGAAGAAAGCATAATCTATATAAATTTGGCCTGTCATTTTACCATGTAAGTTCAACTAACCTGAAGTTTTGCAGATAGATGAACCTCAGGAGAACCCACG
Source organism: Arachis stenosperma (assembly GCF_014773155.1). Taxonomy (NCBI): domain Eukaryota; kingdom Viridiplantae; phylum Streptophyta; class Magnoliopsida; order Fabales; family Fabaceae; genus Arachis; species Arachis stenosperma. The sequence continues at coordinate 26,274,776 of NC_080384.1, forward strand.
GATGTCCCATGTTTCATGATTTCATAGTCCTGAGATCCTGTAATTGTTGGGCGGTGGACTGGCTGCATGGCAGACAGATGAGATGCCGGTATCGACTCTTTCACACCATCCAGTTGATGAGACACCCATAGAAAAAATTTAAAAAAGAAACTTAGAGTCAAAGATTTCCGGAACTCAACCATTCCGCCAGGAGCATCCTCTTTTAGTATTATATCATTTTGTAGGACTTTCAATGCATCTTGTAATAGATTTTGATCCCAAACCTTCCCAATGAGAAAGTCCTTAGTTTTTTTAGCAGAAAGTGAACATGGCGCCACCCCACCATAAGCAATTGATGCATCAGCAACCACCCAGCTTTCGCTAGTTTCTTGTAGATGAATGCGCATACCCGCATTTACAATTGCAATATCATCATCCCTTCTATGAGACTGTTTAAATTCCTTCACATATTCGAATCTCTTATTCCACGGTAGGAATACTGACAGCAAGATTTCACTGCTTGCCAAATCCACCTTACGATATCCCAAGAAGAAATTTTCAGCCAATGTTGTCCTGCTGTTTCCTTCGGAATCAATAATTCGAAACTTTGCTCCAACTGCCATCCAGAGAGGATTTAAGTCTGATATTGGACTCGCAGTACATATGTTGCCCCCAATTGATGCAGCATTTCTTATTTGTGTTCCAGCAAACCATTTCAGTTGCTCAATTAAGGCCCTACAAGATGATGTTTCATGAACATCTCGCTCAGTTACAACCTTTCTTAAAACACTCAAGAGATCAGATAGCCTTACTGCAGCACCTATCTCTAACCCATCATCCTTTACATTCAAAACATTTAGTTCTGGCACATGTGTTACAGACACCAGAACCCGATACTGTAGTCTCTTCAGTCTCATCTCAATTCCTACCTCAGTATTACCAACTATCAACTTAGCATCAGGATATTTGACTTTTAAATCCAATAAATGTTGAAGTGTTAAAGGCCTATACCACATTAACCCACCAAATCCAGTCAAACTCAAAGGGGTTGCTGTCCTTAACAGGAGCTCAGGTGGAAAAATAAGTTCCTTTTCTGTATATTTGGTCCCATCTAATTCATCATAGGAAGTAGCTTTATATCTATTATCACCCACTACACATTTATCATTCACATTGTTTGAATTGCAAGAGCAGGGCTTTCCAGTTGAAGGGCAAATAGACTTAGCTTCTTCAGGGCTCACAGAAGAAATCGCAGTATATAACAAATCATTAGTTTTGGCAAAGACACGGAATGCATCAACTATTGGTCGGTAACCAGTGCACCGGCATAAATTTCCAGCAAGACATTCTTCGATTTGCTCTTCACTAGGCGGGGTTTGACTTGACCGCAATAATGCATACATGGACATAACAAAACCAGGTGTACAAAATCCGCATTGTGAACCATGAGCTTGTGCCATTGATTCCTGAAGAGATTTCATGTTCAAAGCACAAATGTATAAGCTAAATTTACAAACAAGAGGAAAGCTCTTAGATTAAGCCCTGTGCACATCGCAAGAAACAAAACAAAGGGATACTCAAAAGTATGTATGACCTGGACAGGATGCAAACCTCTCTTGCAGCTTCCCAATCCTTCCACTGTAATCACATGCATTCCTTCTACAGAATATAGAGGAGCTAAGCAAGCATTGATAGCATAGTGTCTGGAAGAACATTTTCAAACTGAAATGGTAAGTTTGCTGTTAAGATACACGAACAAAGCCAAAAGCCAGAAGCCAGAAACCAGCACCGGCGCGAAAGAAGAAACACTTACAAGCATTTCCTCGATTTTTCATCATAAGAAGAAACCATAACCGTGCAAGCTCCACAACCACCCTCACCACATCCTAGTTTAGTTCCAGTGAGGCCTATACCTTTTGCACCAAAGAAGGTAGAATGTCCCATAATTAGTTTTGCTTCATACAGAAGAAAATTCAAATGGACTAACCAAAACTACAGCACCTATAGAATCAATCGAATAAGCAGAAACATTTATTCAGCACTAAGGAGAATTCCTGTTTCATTGCCATGAACTAATAAATGAACTCAAAATGCAGATATTTAAAAAATTAATGCAATAAGGTTTGTTAATTGAGCATGTGAAGTGAAACAATAACAAATTAGGTTGAATTGGAGAGAAAATGGGGAGCGATACCTCTGAGATACTCAAGAAGGGTGAAATGAGCTAATCCATCAGGTAACACTCTTCGAACTCCGTTAACGTAGAGAAGAGGTTCGTAAGACACCTTCGATGGTTGAAGCTGAGGATTTTCGTCGTTCTTGAGTGACCCCATGTTTGGAGCTGCTGCAACTTCAGCTGAGGATTCTTATTATGATTCTGAATTATGATTAAGATTTGATGACTCTTATGAGTTATGACTATGATGATTTCAGATGTAAAAACAATAATAATTATAAAATTAAATATTAATAATTGTGATCGGAACTCGAAACGTCTTTCTCCCAAACCAAACGAACCGACTCAGATTTCAGAAAAAAAAAATGGTATCTCCTTCTTAGTCCGACCAAACATGTTTGTCGCATGGCATGATAAGACCACAGCCAGGGTAAACTAATTAAAATTAAAATAATAGGATAAAAGAGAAGTATATGACTCAGCAGCACATGGCATATTATCTATATCTATTAGAGATTTAGAGTAATGGTATAAAAGTATTTTTAAGAGACTCTTTAAGTAAATCTATTCAATAATCAATAAAAAAGAGTTATAATAATAAATAAATATTTTAAAATTTTAAAAGGCAAATAACATTTTAATTTATTGTACACAAAATTATTCACTAAATTAATTATTAATATAAAATATATGTTAAAAATGAGTTAAATAATATATATATTTATATATAAATAAATAATAATTAATTTAGTTTTTTTTTTGTGCGCATACATTTTTGTATTTTAAAATAAAAATTATCAATTTAAAAAACTTCCTTTAAAAGTAAACATTTGATGTTTCCAATATTGACCCAAACACTTGGGTAAGGAAAAAAATTACATGTAATCAGCATTCAGTGACATCATATGTGTATATGTTTGCATATTCCAACAATCAATTACATATGTCAATAAGTAATAGTTTAAATGGTATAATTTTTCTATACTTAATTAAAAAGTTGTAGGTTCGAATCTCTTATTTTCGGTAAAAAAAAAAAAACAATCAACTACATATGATTGATTATATTTATAAAACCATTCAACTTTTGCTCATTTTGGTAAGGTAGATTAGGAAGATGCATGAGGTAAATACTACACTATTATCCACCTTTCCACTATGCATTGGATTCTTTTAGTTTCATCTTTTGGATATCGACGTGAGCCAAAAGCATCGTTAAGCCACCACTTGTCACTTTCATTGCACACGCAGCCAAATTAGTCCTATTACTATGTATGAGATATATCCCCACAGAATCATCTTCTTAAACGACACGTCTCAAGTTGCAATATGAAATTTTCCGTGCTAGAGTATTTAAAAAATAATAAATAAATAAGACTATAGTAAGCCATGACTTGTGGTCATGATGAGAATTTGAAGTTTCAATTTTGGCGGCCAAGTAGACCAAAGAATAGATAAAATAATAAGAACTAAGCAAAAATTTCTTGGAAATAAATGACTGCACAGAAAAATGGAAGGAGAAATATGTAATCTACATGCATAATAAGAAAGAATGATATAAACATTATCTATTGTTGCTGCTGAATCATATTTGTTCATCACTGAAGAAGCTTCTGCCTCAGAGGATCTTGTGTAGGCAAATTCATGCGCGTAGAACGTTCAGATTGAGTTGAATGAATGAGAAGTTCCATAACAAGTGTGACTACTACAAAGAATAGCACTGTGCATAAGATCCCTTCCCACGTGGACAACAGTTTGGTCGACTTGAAGAACTCGTAAAGTAGGAACCCAAGGAGACAAGTCCAACAAAGCACAACCTAATAAATCTTCAAATTTAAGTACCAAGATGAAAAGCTATTCAAATATCTAAATACAGTTATCTACACTTACAAAAATAGATTTCTTAGACCGACCCAGGTCTTGAAGTTCTGCATCACTGAAAACATCCGTAGTGTTATATCTCTCCAACATAGCATCCTGTATGGTAAATTTACAAAAATATTCATGGTCTTTACCATAGTATACAAGCCTTTCAAATAAAGCATGTATGAATTCATTGCATTCTTAAAGAACACAATGTTTACATGTCATGTTAGAAAACTATATATGTTACTCATGAATTTTTCATTAGATAAGCTGTTATGCATTACTTAGTAATTTGTAATAGTAATACCTTGGATATAAATAGGTCTTTGCACCATTCTGCAATTTCATTAGGCGTATGTGGCAGATCCTCCATTTTGAGTCGTTGTATTTGAAGTTTCACCTGTAAAAATGCAGAGGAGTTTTAACTCTATCTTCTGTCTAATATGTAAAGTTGTGGCATGTTAACAGTAATCACATCTATTAATAGCATGATAGTACAAATGATTAATTTGTCTAGTTTAGTTGTCTTACCGAAGAAGATTGACCTTTAAACAATCTCAACATTGTTGGAGGAGTATCACCTTTTTTAACTGAATAAGTGCAATCATAAATAGCTGGAGTGAAACTCCGAATATTTTCTACTACACAGACAATACCCTGCAGAAAAATATTATCATCAATACAATTAAGATCTCATGTTACTGTTGCCAATTAGTAACATCAGTTATTTAAGTAGTCATCTCCTCATATCATGTTTCTATAAGCTTTTTAAAACATTAAATATGAAATAATGTCTCCTGATAATCGTTTTTTTTTTCCCTAGACTTGCCCTTACAGGAAAATAGATTGTAAAAAAACATAATATTCACCTTAGTACGGGGAATCAAAACATTTTTAGGTATAGGTAGGCCTCTTGAAGCAGCAAATGCTTGAGCTGCTAGAAGCTTATCCGGTGTGAAACGAGTTCCTTCGACAAAAAGAGCCAGCCAAAACGGTAGTGGGGAATTCTCTAACTGCTTAAGACCTGACTGCAATGCCAGAAGTGATATATATAAGTAAAATTAATTTGCTGATTACATATATATATATATATATATATATATATATATATATATATATAGATAGATTAGGAGAATTTTATATGTACACTGAGTGTTCTTTCATCTTTTGCCCATTCTCTTTCTAGAAATATGTAATCACAAAACCACATTGACCAACCTATAACCTGCATAAATAGATGCACCAAATTACTAATTGATCTTCATATCAACTAAGTTCAATTTGCTATCACACATTAACTTAGTAGAACCAATTTATATCAACAGACAACAGGCAATGGCTAAGTCATGATGAAGTCAACTTCCAGAACTGTCAAGCTTTCCTTCATGCAAGAATATATACTGTTAGAATATATTAGGATCAATTAACTTTCATCAGAATTATTTAATATATCTGAATATTTATTAAGGATATTACATCTTTATTATTTCGATTCTCGTAACACCTATAAATACCCTTTTACATTGCATCATTTTAGACAACTTAAATAGACACAAATACTTTCTCTATTACTCTCTCTTATTTTTCTAACATATACAAGCGAAGAACCATTTCTAAGGACTGTTAATAAATTGGGTAATTTCAGCATGCAGAAGTCTTAAACTAATCATCAAGCAAGAACTGCCAAAATAAGAATTAGCAATTAACCATAATGATGACAATGATAACAAGTTCATCAAAAGTATAAACAAAAAAGCCTTAATATAACTCTCTAATAATATAGAGTAACAAATGAAGAGGGAATTACAGAAACTCACAGGAAGGTACTTGAGTTCTTTCTTCATAATGGCTAGAGAGCTGCCAAGGCAGCCCGAGCGCTGTCAAAAAATCAAGAAAAAAACTTTCAAACGAGCATCGATAAAATGATTCAATTTTCTTATAACTTTTTCTGCACTCATCATTCTATAGTGATGGAGTAATACTTACCTAATGAGTACAAAGAAAAGGAGACACAAAAACATTTCTACTTTCAGATATATAAAAGAAGGAAACATGTTGAACCAAGAAATACTGCAAAAATAATGTGCTCATGAGCCATTGATTTAGATAATATCTACCTGAGCTAAGGCGAATCCAATGAGCCAATCAATGTCACTCCTGTGGTTGCACAGCAAAAGAGCATTTTCTTTACCTAAATTTTTTTCTCAGATAATAATGCAGAGTTGTGAGAACTACATTTTCAGCAGCAGAATGCAGAGAGTACATAATTACTATTTATAAGAACTTAACCAACAAAGTTGCTGTCAACCTACCCATTAATTGACGAGATTCGGAATCCATGTGCAGTTCAATCTTCAAATAAGAAAATTCATCTTGTTAGATTGTAGTGTGGATAATATAAAAATAATTTGAGTAGTACTTTATAATACAACCCCTTATTGTATATTTTTTGTGTAACTTTAAGCATTGTAAATAAAATTGAGTGGTAATAGATGTTCTTAAACGATGTTGTAGAGTAAGGTACATGCATTAATATTGGTGAAAGTTTTTAGAATAAGATAATAAGCAAACACCTTAATGGCTCCCCACCAATCAATGAGAAATATGAGCTCCAACCATAGTGATTGAGTAAGCATATTGTTTATTCTTCTGAATAAATTTCTTGATATTGGGCGAAAAAGGATAAAGACGACAATCTGCGAAAATGGATATTTACTACGATATGTCAAATGAACTAATAAAACATAAAACTAAAAAATGACAATTTGAAAATTAAATTCAAAATAAATCAGGAATGATGTGAAGTATACTGTTATTCAGTTAATATGAAACATTCCAAAACAACAGAAAATGTGCCTTATAAGAAGCTTTGTAAGAAAAAAGAAACCAGATCTACGTCTACAACTTCCATTTCTAACATAATCATGCATAGTTGCTTCTGAACATGATCCTCTTCCTTGCATTCAAAATATGTTACGATCTTCAAATTTAAACCATATATAAATGTAGTTGCATAATATCATTCTACCATGCAACATTGATGAAGTAACAATTACAATGTGCATAAACGCAAAATGGAAAAATACAACAATCAGTTAATCCATTCAAAAAAGCGAAAGGATATATAACAAGGCGATTTGCAGATTGGATCTTAATTAGTTACCTGAATTGCGTTAACAATAAGGCCTGAGAGAATGAAAAGAGTGCCTGCAGGAAGAATAAAAACTGCTGCTGGGAACGCCATGCTTGCAAGGCAAAAAGATGAGCGGAGAATATGAGAAGAAGAAAACAAATTAGAAAGACAATAAGAGATAAAGAGTGAGAGGGTGGAATTTTAGGAGCGGTTAAGTAGCCAGAAATGTCGTTGCTAATAAGATTAATAACAAATTAAGGAAGTAACATGTGCAATCATATAATATTCAACTGGCCTTGTAGCTAAGCTAAGGGACTCACGTGAATTTTCTCCTGCATGAAATATATGTTGAGTCTAAAATACATGATATTGAGCATTTTATTAACTTTAGTGTAGCGCCATGTAGTTGAAGAATCCTACTTTAATGCCAAATTTAGATATAGTAAAAGTTTCTATGATATTAAAAACACTCAGAAAGTTGGATCTATTCGTCAAAGTAACTTAAGTTTTCCAATCCCTTTAACTTTACGAATTCAATTGCATTGTTAGGAGAAATCGAGTGTGACTGTTGTAAAATGGTTAGTTTTACTTTTTTAAAATATTAAGAATTTTAACTTATCTTTTTAATTATCTTCCTGATTTTTAAATAAAAATAAATAAATTTTATATTTTTAACGTTTTTAAAAAATAATATATATTCACTCATTTATTATGATTCTTAATTATTACTCAGACACGTCAGCTACGTCTGTGCCTAATGTCAATGATCTGCCAGCAATGATAACACGTAAACTTTTTAAATTACACGTAGAAGTTGGGCACATTTTCTGCTACTATATATAATCGGCTTGTATTTAAATTGCTGTTTATACAAATGAGACTATACAAATGCTATTCAAGTGATTCACTCATTTACTGGCCCTAAGATCTTGAATCTGGCATACACAAATGGGCTAACCCTTTCCCTACCTAAAATAAAACGGTTCCGTCTTTTAACTGAACAAAAGATGTTGGAACTGATGATTAAATAATTGCAAGTACTAGAAATTTTCACAATTACAGAAAAATAAAATAATTGAACGAAAATATATGGGCAAAATTTTTCTTTGCACTTCAGAGGCACTTTGGCAAGAATGTTCTAACTGAAGAACATAATGTAACTTTCAGTCCTAACTTAGATACTTTGACAGCCAAGGAAGATCCTTGCAGTCTCTCAGTGCAAAGGCTACATCATCGCTGCCACAAAGTAAAATGAAACCAATCAACTTATTGTGATCAAATCAAATGTAATTAAGTAAATGCAATAAATAAGAAGAACAGATTCAACACGAAGCATATGTGTCTATGTCATATTAAGCATAATCCCAATATTTGTTTCTAAAATATAAAGACTCTATTATATAGAAGCAACTGTGACAAGAGATATTAAGAATTAACCTTGGGAAATTGAGCTGCAATTTTTGCAGCCTGTGCTTAGCACCTGCTTCACATAAAATAATCCTGCATTCGCCTAGCTTACAGCTGCAAACAAATTAGAACAGAAAAGTCTCAGTTTTAAATTATATGGAATTGGCACGGATCACATGCATTTTTTTAGTGTCATTCAAGTATTAGGCATGACAGCATTTTCTCCATTTCAGCTCAATAGCCACACCATATCAAATTCATGCAGAGAATGTATTAGAAATCTTACCCAACTTGCAGAAGAACATCATATCCGGGACACACTTCACCGTTGCTTGTACAAAGACACGAAACCGTCATCGCCAGCTGCATTGTCAAATATGAAGAGATTATATAAGAATGGAAATATAAATTACATTAAACCTTCAGTTTCCATAATATAAGTTTTTTAACGAGAAAATCTACAAATTTTGCATGGGATAGCTCTGATGAAAGGAGCTAAACCAAAACGGAGACAACTTAGCTTCTTACTAGTGCAATTCTAGTAGAATGAACTCAGATAGAGATCTTATTGTTTTTGTCAAATATGCATGCATCAAATAGACAAATACTTAATCTAAGATGTAAACTTCATGTAATAAGGACTAATGTGTGAAGCTGCCAAGCTCTATGTATGACCTAAATGTATACGAGAGTAAAACAACAATGAGTTTTGGAAGCTAACCTTTTCAAAAGTGGTTTCCCCCATTCCTGTTTTATAAAGTTCATGAACCATAGCTGTCAGGAAGATTTTGCTAAGTCTGGAACAGCTTTTTATCACCTTCAACAAGAATGACATACCGTGTAAGACCGAAATGAAATGCTGGAAACATTCCTCCAAGTAAATGAATGTACAAAACTGCCTTATTACCTAGAAATTATATCATGGATTTTGCAGAAGAATATGCACACGCAGAACTGCCATTGATAACATCAACTTCCTATTTTAGAATGACATGTGACTGGTGTGGTTCCACAAATTTACCAGTCACAGTTGATTAACTAAAACGGTGTTCACATTGTAATTCTAAGCCAGAGTCATGTAAAAAAGAGTCGTCTTCTATGGAAAAAGCTCATGTTTTCTAAAGTACCTAGCTGACGTAGATCAGCAACACTTTGTATATGTAATTTAAGTCACCACTAGCCCATACATCTCAATGATCTCACAATAACATAAGGCATCATCTGTCGTTTGCGAAACACAACGAAAATTCCAGAATCAATAAATAAATCAGCAAACTGGAAGTTTTAACTCACTTGAATATGAGGTGCCTGGAACATTTCTTGAATGGCAGCTTCAACGTCAGTCATACCAACAAGTCCTTTTCCTAGAAAGAATATGCAAAAAGGGATTACTAGGCAGAAGCAGCACAGCAGGAGTAAGAAGGAATTTATGCATATAGGTGATCCTATAGACTTTTAAGTTAATTACGTAATCCAAATATTCTAGCATTTAAGGCGGAAGGTGAAGCAATGACAGATGTGTATATCAATACAAAGCATGCAGACCTAGGCAAAATCCTATTTGTAAAATACGTAGGACACGTTGATATACCTGCCGCAACAAAATCAGGATTCACAGTTAGCTTCTTTATACGATAATCTGCTATTTCAGCTGCACGTCTGCATATCTCCAAGGCACGTCGTGCATCTCCTGAGATTGCTGCAACCTGAAATAGATGTGAAACAATGACCTATTGTGCCAAAACAACTGTCTATTATGCACAACAAGATATGAGGAAACTCATCTTAATGAAGCAGAGACTAACCTTTCTTGAAGCAAATTCTATTGCTTGTTTTTCAAATATATCGATTCCTTTAAGGCGACTTGAAATGATTTCTTGAAGCTGCTGATAATTATATGGGCCAAAGCAAAGCCTCTGTATGCCCATTCGACTCGATATGCGAGGAAGTAACTTCTCTGGAAGATCCATGGTATTTGCTATCCCTGAAGTCATCAGATTATCACAAGCCTAAGATATTTTAGGGTAGAAAACAAAAAGCCATTGCGGATGTATAATATGGATTCTTGTTTCAGCTTTCCCCTTATTTAATTTCCCCAACCAAACTGGAAGATCATAACACTGAAAAAATATGGCATGCCATAGGTCTTACCTATCACAATAAGTTTGGAATGTGCCTTAGTAGGCCAGTCAAGAATATTGTACAGTACCTGTAATTAATGCAACTTCATCATAATATGATTCGTATACTAAAGAATAATGATCCAAATAAAACCTTTTGTTATAAAATTTGGAATTTACCGACTGGTTTCTGGTTACAAGAAGATCAAGCTCATCAATAAGCAAAATACATGGCCGATCAGCATCTTCCCCAGTCTTCTTCCCTTCAACAAATCTCTCATGCAAAAAGTGAAGAGCCTTTTTCCAGCTAACCCTGTGCCCATTTAATGCCTCATATATGACCTGAAGGAATATTGGAGCTATACATAAATCGGGAATATAGTCCATCTAAAGCTAAAAACAGTGTAGATTTCATTAACCTTACCCTATAGATATTCTCTGGTGAAGCCAACTTCAGACCATTAATCTCCACAAAACAGTAGGGTTTGATGTTTCCTGCATCAACTTCAGATCTCAAACTCCTCATTACTGATAGAACGCTCATTGTCTGCAGTTGCATATGAACAAAATTTAACACCAAAAAAATAAAAGTTTGCTCCACAATAGCCAATTAAAGCCTTATTTGACTAAATAAACAATAGCTGTAGAACATACGAAAAAAATACCTTGCCAGTCCCTGGAACACCATGAATATAGAGGCAACGCCCCAGACATTGATCATCACAAATAGCACCTTTAATGAATGTATTTATCTCTTCCATTTCTCTATATAAAAGCATGCATGATTAGTAACTTGAGAGAGAGATAAAAAATCTCGAAAACAAAAATAATTCAAACTTCAACATACTTATTTCTACATGGCAACGATTTAGGCAATGATGCTAACAATAGTGAAGCCTTTACTCTCTCGAGATCTGTTTGTTTGTGAGACCGTACATGCTCCGGAATTCGTTTTGTACCTATCTTCTGAAGTCCAATGAACCGTCCTTTGTATTGATTCTGCATCATTTCAACATATCTTTCTTTAGGAAATCATAAATCTCAAACGAAGCAGAAATATAAAGTTAAAAGTAATGGACATACTGCTGCCAACTGATGACTTGTTGATGGTTGAGATCGTGTATTTTTTAAATTCTCCTCCTCATATACAATATCATCATCTGTATCAGAGTCTGATTCCTTGGAAACATTCCAATCTTCATCACTGTCAATCTCTTCGCCATCCTACCATGTAAGTATAAGCCCATGAATACTGGCATTAACTTATTTAATGAGAACAAAGGATGCTTGAATTTCTTTTTCCCGATCTTCTAACATGATTACCTCTTTTTCGTTGTCAATATCAGCAAGACGTTTGAAACTGTGCCAATGAATGTCATATTCATATTCACATAAGAAAATATCATCTCCCTCATTGCTAGCCTTGGCATAGTCTTTCGGGGTCATAACAAAGCAATGTCTAAGGATAGATTCCATCTGCAGTTAAGACAGAAACATCATGATAAACAAAAGGAGAATTTCTACTACCTTAAACTTCAGAGGCAGCCATGGAGTAAATTACTGCAGGTTATGATAAATTCAAGAAGCTTGATAGAAGAAATCAACTAGTGAAATTTATTCATGCTAGCAATGTACTATTTGAATGTTAAAGCCAAAAAAGTTCTAATATAGCACCTCAATGTCTGCAAATTCGTTGGTTTGATACAGTTCCCTGCTCAGGTTATGAGGTTGTCGCCCAGCAGAAGTCTCTTCTGGGATCACATACCACCGCACATGACACCAGTAGTTGTCATCCACTTCTTTCCATATACTGCTCACACCAATACCAATTTTACAAATCAAGGAAAACATCTAATCAATATCAATCACCATCACTACAAAAAAGCAAACAGTACAAGCTCCTTTAATTGCACAACATAAGATGTACCTTTGAATATGCGCAGCCCATAAATCACTTGAAAGAAGCTTCTGCCTCAGCGTCCTACTTAGTTTCTTGCCCTCCGGCGGCTTTGGAAAGCTAGCTTTCCTACCCATCTTACGATCCTCACAGAACCCACATACCCAATCCCCTTCAGGAACCTCTTTCAATGGAGGCGTCAAGCACTTCAAGTGAAACCCACCTAAACAATCATCACACTCAATCATTACCTCACTTCCAGAATCAAAGCACAGCCTGCACTCCTCCGCTTCAGGATCTTCATCATCGGAGCTAGCATCTTCCCTCCTCTTCACATAAACATCGTCACCAACTCCAAACTCGCCTCCATCATAAACCACCTTCTTATAATACACGCGCCTCTTAGTCAACCTCCCACCCTTTTTTCCACCCTTATCTCCATTTTCTAATTTCCCCTTTTTAGCAGCCATGGCTCTGGTAACAACCTTTCTCTCACTCTCCATCTTCCTCTTCTTCGTTTCCGACTGCTCAGGCGATGCCGGAGCAAACTGAATCTCAACCAAATCCCTGGCTTTCGCATTTTTTTGCTTCACTTCTTCACCAGCCTTCTTTTCAGATCCACCTTTAACAACCGAAGCACTTCGCGCAGTTCCAGTTCTACGTTTTATCACTTCGGTGGAATCATCGGCGTAATCAATGGATTGGCGAAACTTGGCAGGTTCGGTGGAGTTGAAGTGGAGGGACCGTTGGCGCGTGGATCTGCGTGGAGTTGGCAGGGATTGGGGAGTGAGTGGAGTAATGGCGGGTGATGGTTTGTAATTGGATTGGGATCTGAGATTGGGCTTTGAAGGAGATTGAAGTGACTTGATTGGAGTTGCAGCCATGGATGAAACGAACGGATGAAGCTGCTGCAACTTGGAGCTATAGCTAGGGTTTCGTGAGAGAGTGTGTGTCAGTGTGTGTCTGTGCTTAACTACGATAAGAATTGGCGCGAAATGTTCCCTCTCGCTCCCTCACCTTTTAAACAACGTCTATTTTTTTGCGCCTATTTTGATTGTTGGGCCAAGTGATGGACCCTTTCAAGCCCAACCCATCAGCCCATTTTTTTGTAACGAATATATATAGTAATTAGATTGTAAAAAGGCATGTACTAAGCCTTCTTATCGACAAAAGAAAATTGTCTGCTAGACAAAAATAGAAAGTAAAAAAAAAAAAAAAACGTTTACAAAATTATATAATTTTCCAATTACTCTTTCTGAAAAATTTTTTGAACAAGGGAAATATCCAAAGTTTAATCTTTTTTAACAAATGTGTAATTTATATTACTATACATAGATAAAAATGGTTCCTCTTCGGAATAATATTATGCATAAAAGATAACAAATTTTTTTATACAAGTTAACACTTAATTAAATGTTGATATAAGTAAACTTTCATTAGTAATATATGAAAATTAAACACAAATATTTATGTATATAGATACCGTAAATTATGCAAACTATTATATTAGGTATACATTAAAATCAATTATTAAAATCAACCACTAGTATAATATATATGTTAGAATATAAAGTATATATTAAAAATAAATTAAATAATATATATTATTTATTAATAATTAGTAATATATTAGTTTTGGTGATTGATTTTAATGTAGATATATATCGGATGAGTTTTAACATTAATTTTATTGGCCAATGAATTACTATATGCATAAAACGGGATTCGAATTCTCGACACTTGCTTAAGCAGACGAGTGAGCTAACCACTCAATCAACCCAAATTAATTTCCAAAAAATGTGTTATATAATACATGAGCATGTTAAAAACTTTATATTTACAATATGGTCCAACACATGTTAATGCCAAAGCTTCCTATAATCTGAGTTCAACGACTATGAATGTGACTGATCCAATGCTAAATTAAAATGTATATTGACCTAGCGGCAAGTGTATAACTATTTTGATTATAGTTTATATTAGTTATGGGTAATTTCTTTTTTTTAGAATTTATTTTATTATTTGTGAAATCAATGTTTTGTTGGAAGATTTTTTATAGTTTATAGTTTTTTTAATTTTATGAGTCATGTTTATGTTCCGTCTTACAATTTAAAGCCGAGATAAAAATGGTGAATTCATTATTTTGTGCGTTACTTAGCAAACGAAATAGGTTGTTTGGGGAAATGGATCTTTTGGAATAGAAAATTCACTTGAGAGAATAAAGTGTGATCTTTCACTTTTAATTCTATAAGTGAGATCAAAATTAAATAAGAGAGAGAAAACAATAAAGGATTAGATTAGACACTAAACATTATCCAATTATTTTTTCGAGAAGATCCACTCCCATCATTTGTGGTGTATTTTTTTCATAACTGTAATCAATTAGATTATGATATATTTAGAGATATTGTTGCATTTAATGCAACCTATCGAAAAAATAAATACATGTGCCAACTGTTTGTGTTTTTTGGCATAAATCATTATATCTAAACCATTGTTTTTGTTGTTGCCCTTGTTGCAAATGAAATCGAAGAGATTTAATTTATTCCTAACTACTTGAAAGATTTTTTGGAAGTTATGAAAGGTTAGACAAAGTTCATGCGTGCGTTATCACAGATGGACAGAGCAATGAAAAAGGTCATTAGAAAAAGTATTTTCTACGACTTTATAATCGTTTCTGTGTATGATATCACCTTCAAAATGCAAACGTCGAATTATGTAAATCCAACATTCGCATATGAGTTTAAGAAATAATTTTATTTAGTAGTTACTTTAATAAAGATTTCACAAATATTTTTTATAAAAATATTTATTATTTAACCACATTTTAAAAATATGATTTATAAAAAAAATAATAATTTTAAAAATTAACAATTTTGTTAGACAATAATAACGCTTTTATAACGTATTAAAACTAAATCTTATAATCTTCATCTACTTATTAAAATGAATAATTTTCATGTGAAGATAATTATAATATTTTTATTAAAATATCCATCCATTTATTAATAATTACCTTTAAATAAAATATTTTAAAATATATCTACATATGCTTTTTTATTAAATTCTCATTATTCAAGGTTGTAATGTATATAACTATGGAACTATGGATTTATTATTATAATATAAAAAAATTTTAAGTATATCATTACATCGATATTTCAATAATTTTTAATTATCGATTTTAATTATATATTTTTTATAATTAAAATCAACGAATAAAAATTATTAAAACACTGATATACAGATAAATTTAAAATTTTTTTATAATATATGAGGGGCCGCGAAACGCATGATAATGATTATGGCAAATTAAATCAAATGATCTTCTGGCTGGCAAGGGTCGAGCCGTGTGTAAGTACACAAGCATTGTGTGTTGTTATCTTTGCAAGAGCCTCTTGGAATCGACACGGGACTTGAATACACCGAACGACAGTATGAACGACAACTTTCGAAAGTGCAATTTGGAAAGGGTTCTAGCTTGTGACATGTCCATAGTTGTGCCTCTACTAATAATCCACCGTCTGCAACAATAAAACAATATTATTTATTATTAATTAATTATTTTTAGAACACATGACAAGGATGAATCATGAACAAATGATCAGCTACGTTACTTGTAATACATACCAGAGACAAAGGAGAGAAAAACAAACAAAATTATAAGAGAAGTTGGCATAATTTGATTCTTCATTGTTTTCTGTATCATGAGAATTATTTGTGTAGAACTATTAGATGTGTCTGAGGATGAGAATAAGATTAAATAGTCGCTACTAAATACTATTGTGACTATAGAATTGTCAAGGCACTTTTTTATTTAATTTATAGAAGTGGTTGAGGATAGAGATGATTTTAGTCAACTGAAATTTATGATTTTATTTATTGATAATATACTTAATCAATGTAAATATCATTTTTATTTAATTGATGAGTGACTGCATTTAATATTCATTTATTATATATTAATAATTAATAATGTTATAATTAAAATTAAAAATATTTGGTTATCAAAAAAATTAACTAAAATAAAATAGTTAGAATTTGTCTTATTTAATATTATTAATTGTCAAGAATGGTAAATAAGATAAATTCTGACTACTTTTTTTGTTTCCTTAACATTATCAATTTAAAATATATTGCATGACACTGTTTTATAATTGAATTAAAATTATTTTTTTTTCAAAATAAAGGAAATGGTTTCTTTTTTCTCTATCTTTTTCGATGTTTTTTCTTTTTCTATTTATCTTATTTCTCTTATATATTATTATTAAAGATGAAGCTAGTTACACACTCTTCAATTATTAATAACTAGGGGTGAGCACGGATCGGTTTGGGTTGGGTTCATAATAAAATTATAACCGAACTTATCAAAATATAATTGTTTCGAATTTGTGTTTTTTTGTACATGTATCCGAAGCAAACCAAACCGAATAAGAACGGATTGGTTCAGTTCGAGTCATTGAGTACCCGATAACTTTAAAATTCTTAAAAAAACCAAATTTTTATCTTAAAAATTCAACAAGTACAATAAACATGTAACATCAATAAAAATAATCCAAATATGTTAAACACCAAATACATTAAAAATTAAATTCATTAAAATCTAAACATATTAATAGTGAATAATCTCTATCTAATGAAAAAATCACATATATATATATATATATATATATATATATATATATATATATATATATATTGATTAATATATGATTGGATTTGCGGGTTGGTTCGGATATCGGTTCTTGAAGTGTGAAACCTGAACCAATCACTAATAAATATCATCAATTTGGTTTGGATTAGATCCGATTATTACCCGTTAGTTTTAGAACCAATTTAGTTAGTTCGGACAAGTAATCTGATATCCGTTACCCGTACGATAGCTCACCTCTATTAATAACACATCATCTATATTATCTTACCAAAATATTTCTGATTTTGTCCGTTTTTGAAAAGTTCTAATTCCATTAATTATTCATTATAACAATAAATGTATATCGATTTAATGATTGTGTCATTAATATTAAAATTAATTTGATTTGTCTTATTAAAAATGAATTAATATTCAAAGTTCCTCAACTTGCAATCGGACTTTAGTGTTGTCTCTAAATTTTAAACTGTCCTAAATTTGTTCATAAACTTATATAATAATAGTAATCTCTAAAATACTTTCTAATGAAATAATAATAATGTGATTTATTTGATAGATGCCACCGGCACTGGTAAAATACTACCGTTTTATTTTTTGCGCCCAAATAGAACATAAACGACCTCTTTTAGAGTATTTTGAGAGGTTTTAACTCTAACATGTTAAAGCTCTCAAAATACTCTAAACGATATCGTTTATATTCTATTTGGGCGCCAAAAATAAAAAGGCGACGTTTTACCAAGCTAGCGTGATTTTTAACGTAGCCTCCATCCAACCACATCATCATTTCGTCACAGGACGAATGTTGATATATTCAAGAATAAATTTGGGACAATTTTAAGTTTAGAGACAACATTAACACTCGATCGACTACAAATTTAAGAACCACTTTAAATAGTAACTCAAAAAGAGATCATTACAAGTATATTTACATTTCAAAGATTCAACGTCAATTATTTTAGGATATATATATTAGGATATTTATATATATTAATTATACAGATCTGTTATATATCTAAGTATTATTGTCAATCCAAATTTAATCAAATAGACTTAACACCAATAAAAATTACTCTCATTAAAAGAGCGTGATTATACGCGCGGAGCTTTACATTATCATTGGCGTCGTCTTCTTCTTTTTCTTCGCATTCCTCCTCCTTCTCCTCCTCATTTTTTTCATTTTTCTTCTTCTTCGTGTTCCTTCTTCTTCGCATGTTTTCTCCTCAATATCATTCTTTTCCTCCTCTTCTCCTTAGTAATTTTGCAACATTATGTGTTTCTTCTTCTTCTTTATTTGATTTTTCTTCTATTTTTTTTGGTTTTATTCCTCTCAAGAGAGTGAAACAAGAAGAATATAAAAAAATAAAAAAAAGATAAAGAAAAAAAATAAAAAAAAAGACGAATTGAAGTAGCAGCAGTAGAAGATGAGAAGGAAGAGTTTTGAATTTTGTAGAATAATGAGTCTAAATGCACTTTAATTCACTCATAAATGAACCAAAACTACATCTAGAATGAACCAAAAATTAAATTCCGAATGAACCGAATTTACTTAATAATGAGGGTACACAAATAAACTTATTTCAAAACAAACATAGACCAAGTGCACCTTATTTAAATCTAGAATGAACAAAAATTATTTAATGATTCTGTTTGAAAATAAGCACAAAAATAAAATTGAATAATAAAAAATTCACTCAGAAATAAACTGAAATTACATATAGAATAAACCGAAAATTAAATTCTGAATGAAGCGAAATTACTTAATGATGACAATATACAAACAAACGTGTTTCATAACAAGTATATACCAAGTCAGCTTTAAATAAAAACACATCTAAATCAATTTTGGATCAAACAATATCATCAATATGCCAAAAATTCGATGATAACGATAACAATAACGACGATAACGATAACGACGACACATATTAAAAGAAGAAGACAATGATGATGATGATGATGATAATGATGATGATGATAAATCAATTTTGGATCAAACAATATCATCAATATGCCAAAAATTTGATGATAACGATAACAATAACGACGATAACGATAACGACGACACATATTAAAAGAAGAAGACAATGATGATGATGATGATGATGATGATGATGATGATGATGATGATGATGATGATGATGATGATGATGGAGGAGAAGGGTGAAAAGGAATGAAGAGAAGAAATTATAATAAGAAAAGAAGGAGAAAGAGGAGGAAGAGTTTTGAATTGTGCAGAATAACGAGACCAAGTGCACCTTAATTTACTCATAAATGAATCGAAATTGTATCCAGAAAGAACCAAAATTACTTAATGACGACGATACACAAACAAACTCGTTTCAAAACAAGCATAGACCAAAGTATATCTTATTTAAATTTAGAATGAACCAAAATTATTTAATGATTGTGTTAAAAAACAAGCAGACAAACAAAATTGAATCATGAATAAATACACATCCAAATCCATCAAGTGATTTTGTAGCATTATACTTTTCTTCTTTTTTGTTTGATTTTTTCATGTTTTTATTATTGTTAAGAGGGTAAAATAAGAAGAATTATGAGAAGAAAAAACAAGAAAGATCAGAGAAGATGAACAAGACAAGAAGAAGAAGAACATAATGAGAAGTTTTGAGAAATTTTTTATTTTTGTTTCTTCTTTTTTGTTTGATTTTTCTTCTTTTTTTTAGTTTTATTCCTTTCAAAAGAATATGTGAGGAGGAAGAGTTTTGAATTATGTAGAACACCAAGACCAAATACACCTTAATTCACTTAGAAATAGACCGAAATTATATTGAAAATGAACTAAAAAATAAATTTCAAATAAACTGAAATTATTTAATAATAACAATATTCAAACAAACTCATTTTAAAACAAACACAGGCCAAATATATCTTATTTAAATCTAAAATAAACTGAAATTATTTAATAATTGTATTAAAAAACAATCACACAAACAAAATTAAATAATTATTAAGAATAGGGTTTGCTCTTAAGGAAACACATTTGGACTAAAGAGATACTTGAGACCCATAATTGGATAGTGGACCGAAACAATTTAATTAGTTGATGACAATAACATGATGCATGCATATATATCAAAACAATTTAATACGTTTCTTCTCTCTATTGAATTCATTCAAAACGAACGTACTATCATATATAACCACATGAGTAAGCATATAATAAATGCTGGCGTGAGATTTAGGTGGCTTCACAATTTTATACATTTATGGACCATACAAAAATAATATGTAGTTGGCATCACATCACATATTGAAAATTGATCACGAAATTAAATGGTTTATTATCCCCCAAACACATAGCATACACCTGCACATATTCCATTATCTATCCTTATTCCAATAGTTTCCACAATAAAGCCAATTAATTATTAAAGAAACAAGACATAGAGAACCAATAATAAACACATACACCTTAATTAATCTGGATTAGTGAATTAATTAATGAATTTCCGGTTTGATCTCCTTAAACCCAGCAAGACAAGGAGGATTCCAATATAGTCCAAATTGTAAGAGACCTCAAGGAGTTGAAGCTTTTTAAGAGTCCATGGAGGAAACCTGTACCAAAAATCTGTATAGTAACTTCTTCTTGCGACTGCCTTGTGGTGACTGAAAATGTCAAAGGAGAACTTGCCATGGTACTTTCCAAATCCACTCTCACCAACTCCTCCAAATGGCAGGGTATCAGCTATATACTACACAAAATTAAATAGAGTTAATTAAATATATTATTCACTATGCTCTCAACTTAATTAATAAGTAATTCATGATGATATGTACTTGTACAATTGCATCATTGAATACAAGGCTTCCAGATGATGTCTCAGCTACCATCCTTTTTTGTAGAGATTTGTTTTTGGTAAAGGCATAGATTGCTAGAGGTTTTGCCCTTGAGTTTATGAATTTAACACTATCTTCAATCTTCTCCACCTGCAAAATTAACCAAATTAAATAATAATAATTACATAAAATTAATTTTTAATTAGTCAAGGTTAACTAATTTGTTTATTATAAAATTATTTTTAAATCTTTATTTTTTTAAAAAAATTAAAATTTAGAGTTAAAAATACAGAATTTAATGTTCAAAAAATAAAATTCAGGGATCTAAAATGTATTATTTAAGATTTGGAGTGACTAGCAATGTGGCTAGCAGTGAGCAGTGAGGAGTGAATTGTAGGATTGAGAGGGAAAAAAACATTAAAGGATAATTTTAAAAAATTAATTGAAATTGATGAAAAAAATACTTAATTTTTTAATTAAATTATTATTAAATATAGTAGTTATATATATATATATATATATATATATATATATATATATATATATATGTATCAACTTAGATTATGAGTTAAATAAATTTATATCAATATTATATGGCTAATAAAATTAATTATTTTTTATTAATATACACTTTGCCAATTCTAAATTATAAATGCTAAATTCTGAACTGTTAATTCTAAATTTATAAATCTTAATAAATATAAAAATAAAATATTAACTAATATTAATAAAATGTATTGGCCTGTTAATTTTATAACATGGTTGGGTTAAGTAATTTGATGACACCTAAATTATATATCTTACGGTGATAATTGGAAGAAGTGGGCCAAAGATTTCATCCGTCATGATTGCCGATTCAAGAGGCGGATCCACCAATATAGTTGGTTCAATAAATCTACATACAATTATTGCATGGTTAGCACATTATTACATTTGTTCATACATATATATGCATTATTTGAATAATAAAAACTTACAAGTTATCTTCGTCAAATGAACCACCAAGAACCACCGATTCTTTGACCTTAGGATCACTGTTGATGAGAGACTTGAGTCTCAAGAAATGTTGTTTATTAACTATCCTTGCAATGCTCTTGGACTCTCTTGGATTTTCTCCAAACATTTTCTTAATCCCATCCTTCAGTAATGGCATCTAAAGAAAATAATAGTAGAGAAGCATATTATATATATATATAAATTAATTATCTTTGGAGTATAGTAATATATATTACGTACCAATGTAGAAATGAAAGCCTTTTCTACAAGGATATAATCGATTGTTATGCATGCTTGTCCTGCACAAGCTCCATATTTGGCCACCAAAATTCGTTGCACAGCCACCTTGTGGTTCAACCAAGGAACTTTTCCGATAAGTTAATTAAATATTTTCATTAAGCGAATCCTATCTTAACTACTCTATATTTTTTATTTCTTAGGACATCCCTGAATCCAAAAGTTAAAAACTAATATGTGACAAATTTGAATTTCATTTAAATATTTATTTTAGACTAATAGATTACTGTATACACAAAATAATATTCGAATTCTTGACATTTATTTAAATAGACAAGTGAAATCATTATTGGAAAAGTTTAGGAGGTCAGCAACTTTATTAAATTATGACCAGCATATAATCAGTAAAACGAAAATGAGTAATTTCACATCATTAAATGAAATCTTATACCATTAAAAACATAATTGATAACTACTTGATGGTTAAAAATGATAAAAGTTGCTAACTCCCTAACACTCCTCATAATTATTTGACTAACTCAAATTAGCTACTGTTTTATTATTATTATTATTATTATTATAAATTTTATCACATAAGCTAAAATTTTTAGATATTTATAAATATAAGGCATTTTCTATAATGAATTAATTAGCTTCCTTTACTTATAGTCCTCTTGATATTTTACCTACGTACCCTCACATTTTCCCCTTTTGCAACTCCCCTAGGTTTTAATGTTTAAAAGGTATATATAACAGTTTCTATTATAGAAATAAAAAAAATGTCTTAAAGCTACACATTTTAATCTATTTAAGAAATAAAGTAACATGACAAACACTAATATAATATCAGTAAATATCAAATCAACTTAATTAACAAAACTAATAAGAAAACAAAAATTCTTTTTCCCTTTTCAGATCTTTTTATGTGTCTTGTTTAATAAACTCTTTTCATCACTCTTCTTCTCCTCATGCTCCTCCTATTTTATCAACAACTTCAATAGAGTGAAGTACATATGACATGTGACAATGAATGCATCTATATTCTTCAACTTGTTATCTCACTAGAGTTATAGAGTTAATAAGTACATGACATGCATGTGGCAAAATTGAATGCAATAATACATAAATAGCAAATTCACCTCTCTATCCCAAGTTGTTGCAAGAGAATCAAGCAATGCTGGACACTTTCCTCCTAACTCCAAACTCACAGGTGTCAGATGCTCTGCTGCTGCACTCATAACAATCCTTCCCACCCTTGCACTTCCTATATTACAATTGCATTATTATTTGGAAACACAAATATAATTAATTAATGAATTTAATTTTAATATTAATTAATTTTATATTTTTATTTAATTATATAATATCATATTAGTAAAAATAAGATTTAATTGTTGTATTAATTTTTAATTAAATCTTAATTTTTTTAATTGAGTCTCTACTATATTATATCAGATTTTATAATTAGATTCTGATCGTAAAAAAATGTTGGAATTAATGAAATATTATATTAAACAAAACAGAATATTAAGTAAAATATTAGACATATTTTATTTAATGGAATATTCTATTACTTTTAACATTTTTATTACAATAGAGATTTAATTACAAAATCTAATATGATATTAAAATTCAATGAAAAAGAAAAAAAATATAAGAACTTAACTAAAAAATCGATAAAACTATAGATATCGACAGAGTAATTAAAATTAAAAATAACTATATTTTATCTTAACTGTATAAATAACCACCAAAGAAATAGATATAATTAAATTACCGTACGTGTCAATACATCAAATTTAAATTCTTAAATAATTAATTATAATTATATAAATTAATTAAGTAATTAGTACCTGTGAAGAAGATCTTGTCCCATCTTTGCTTTAAGAGTAGCTCCCCAAGAGTTGGTCCACCTTGGATGATCTTGATGGCATTGGAATCCAAGTAAGAAGGAAGAACATTGGCCAGAAGAGAAGAACAAGCAGGTGACATCTCTGATGGCTTCAGAACTACACTGTTTCCAGCAGCTACTGCTCCTATTAGTGGCTCCAATGATAGTCCTACACATGTTCATTAAGCTAGCTTATTGTTAATTAATTATCTTTTTAGAGACAAAGGGAAAAAGAAATTGACTAACCCAAGGGAAAATTCCATGACGAGAATATGAGAACTAAGCCAAGAGGCTCAGCAACTATTTCTGCACTCGAAAGCACTGCTATTCGTGGCAGTTTAGCCTAATTAACAAACATATCAACAAATTAATTAACCATGCAAAGGAGTCAAAAATAGAACTTCAAAATTAAATAGTGTGTTAACATGATTTAATTTTATATAACTTAGCATAATTGACACCATATCTTGTGCGGAAAACTCACCTCTTTGCCAGCCATCCATTGTTTCAAAGACTTGGTCACGAAATTTAAGGTCTTAATCAAAGTTCCCACCTGCAATTTCTCGCTAATTAATTAGAAATTGTAACAGCTACCTAAGCTAATTAAATTAGTGCTATATATATGCATGCACATAAATTAACTTTGATTGGTCGAATGATAAGTTCACTCAACCACTTAATCAGTAATAAACTTTTAAATGGAATTTAAATCCGTAACGGATTAATCATTAACTTGTGGAGCTTAGAGATGCCAAAATATATGCATGCACATTTTTTTTTTTCTTTCTATGGACTACTCTGTTGTAGTAATTAAAACGGTTAATTAATCATTAATTACCTCATCTCTAAAAGCTTCAACTTGAGGCTTGCCCAGATCCTGGTTGAGGGCCTTGAAGATTTGATCCTCATTTTCAAGGAGGAATTTATGCAAAGCCTTAAGCTGAGATTGTCTCCATGATGCTTCCTTTGTTTTTCCGGTCCCAAAATAAGCCTTCATGTCACTTAGATCTCTCTCCAGAGATGAGTAGTTCTCCATTATTATTATTATTAATGTCTCGTACTTAACACAATATGATGCAACACACAAAGTAGCACCTTTTCAACCTCACTACTATATATATGTATCACTTCTCCGCCACTAATATACTTGCTTCTAGCTACTTCCTTTTATTTATTGTTGTGGTGCACATGCGAAAAACACTTATCTTAATTGTACAATATTAAAATCAAAGATTCATCATAGTAATTAATTTAAATTATTTGAGTGGTTCATTTTGTTCGTTTATTTAAATGCGTAGGATAAATTAATTTTTGGTATATTGGATAAAATAATACTGTAAAAAATAAAAATAAAAGGCTCATTATTACAAAATTTGTAATTTATATAATATATTAATTTTATTATCTTAATTTTAAAAAATTAAACTCTTATTTTCTTATTAGTTTATTATTTTTTTAGGTGAATCGATCTGATATGTATATATAATAATATACTAGTAATTTTATCCATAATAACATTACGGGAATATAAATTTTTTAAAATTACGGTCTATTAAGTTGTGATAGTATAGATTATACATGGTACAAAAGATTTATAAAATCAAACTACTTTTATAAAAAAAATCGAAAGTTGAAAAAAGTCTTTGGCTAAAAAGACCAAGGTATCTGTAGATAAAAATCAAATAATAAAATTTTTAATTATTATTTTTATATGAAAAAGTCTATTTTTTTTATTAATAATTAATTTTAACATTCGTTATTTAAAATTTAAAATAATTTAACGTATATATTTTTATATTTAATTAGGTGTTGAATTTTAAGTCTGTTGTACAAATAGAAATAATTAATTTGTATACTTGTTATTTAAAAATAATATTTTTCTCTCTATGTATATAAATATAATTAGATATTAGTATAAAAAAATTATATTGATAGTTATAAAATTAACTCAAAATTAATTTTTTTTAAAAACAACCGAATCTTGATTTTAACTTTTAATTATAACATTAGTATTCTCTCTAGATTATATGTAATAAATATTTGAAAAAAGAGAAATGAAAATATAGATTAGAAAGATAAGCGGTAAAAATTTAAAATTAAATAAAAAATAAAAAATTATGTATATAATAACAATAATAATAATATTTTTATTTAAATTATATTATTTTGTTAATTTTATTTTCTGTAGAAGAGAAAGATAGAAAAAAATAGAGAATGAGAAAAAAGAGAGAGAAAGATATAAAGATGAAGAATAAGAGTGAGAGTGAGAGTTTGTTAATTTTGGAAGAAAAAAATATTTTAATTGTAAAAATATCGGATGACATATCTGAATTTGTCAAATTACTAATATAAAATATAAATTATATATAGAGTAAAAATGGTAGAGAGCAATAGAAAAATGGAGAGAGGTAGATGAAAGAATTTAGGAATGAAGTTTATTAATTTTGAAAAAAAAAATATTTTCTCGCAATTTTAATAAGAGAGTGTCATATGACATATTTGATTATTAAATTAGATAGTAATATATGATATATAATATAGGTATATTTTAATTTCAATTTTAATATTTCAATTTTAATTTTAATGTAATTAAAGAATGTCATGTTATACATTTTGATTGTTAAATTAATAATTAATCATTGATATTGGTAATGATATATAAAATAAATAGAGTGGTTGAACGAATGAGAGAAATAGAGAAAGGAAGAGGGAGGAGGGGAAAACTTTTTAATTTTGGAGGAAAAGATTTGATTTTAATTGCAATGAGAGAGTGATATGTAACACATTTTGGTTGTAAAATTAGTGAGGAGGAGGGAAGAATTCTTTAATTTTGGAGGGAAAGACTTAATTTCAATTATAATAAGAGAGTAACATGTGATACATTTTAGTTGTAAAATTAGTAAGTAGGAGAGAAAAATTCCTTAATTTTAGAGGAAAAAATTTAATTTTAATTATAATAAAAAAGTGATTTGTAATATATTTTTATTGTAAAATTATAAATATATAATAGATGTAAATTATTAAACAGTGATAGATCTTTTTGAGAAATTACATATATATAAAACCATCGCAATAAATAATTAATGAAAAGGAGGGAGAAATGAAAGTATGATTAAAGAGTGATTTAACAGCTAACGTCACTTTTTGTTTTCCCTTATGTGACTAAAAGCTTAAGACCATTTTTAAAAAGGAAGTATTAGTGATGATACATATTTTTATGGGCCAGCACTTAATTAGTAAAAGTAAAGTGAGTAATTTTATATTTTTAGATAAAATTTTACACTATTAAAATTATTAATAATGAATAATTAATAATTATAAATTACAAAACTTATTAGTCTCCTAACACTCCTCTATTTTTATTTTAATGTTGGTGGATTCTATGGTGTAGAAATAAAAAAATTTCTACACCTATAAAATATTGGTGTCATATTTCTAGACCAACATGTGGCGAATTGAACTATTTTAAAATTTCAGAATTGATGTAGACATGATACGTACTTTTATTTTTTGCAGATAAATTAACAGTTTTATTAAAAAAAGTATAATAGTGTTTTATAATAATTAATTATATGTTGGACTTATTATATTTCTTATCTAATTTATCGTTGTGGTTAAACTGATAGTTTGTGCTATAGATAAATTAAAATACTTAGCAAAGTCAATTAATTTTTTTATTTTTATATATTTATGTGACAAAGATCGACAATTTTATTGTTGTGCATCTATTTTAAAATTTACTATCAAAATGTCATTTTTTTAATTAATTATTCAAATGTCATTTCGTATATTATGATAATTAATTATAACTTAAAATAAATAATAAATCTGTTGTTACCTTAATAAAAATAATATTTAAATAATTAATTTAAAAAATAATATTTTAATAATAATTTTTTTAAAAAAAAGTACATTAGAAAAAGAGTTACAAAAGCCGAGAAAAAATTAGAATTAATGATAACTTTTTTTTAACAATGATAAATAAATTAATTTATATTTCACAAATATAATTTTTTTAAATATATGATAAATTAATTTTATATTTATTTTTTTATAAGCCCACAACTACATGAAATAACATATTGATCCAATATAATAAGCTCAACATATAATCAATTATTATAAAATACTATTATACTTTTTTTTAATGAAACTGTTAATTTATGTGCAAAAAATAATAGTACTTATGAATCATACCATGTCTACATCAATTCTGAAATTTCAGAATGATTCAGTCCGCCACATGTTGGTCTAGAAATATGACACTAATGTTCTATAAGTAAAAAAAATTTTTTATTTCTACACCATAGAATTCACCTTTAACGTTAATAAAAGAAAAAAAAAATCTAAATAACCAATACTCCTCCTATTAATAATTTAACAAATCAGCCAATGTTATAGCAAAATTCTGATTTTACAATAACAAAATGTTGACTTTCCTCCATCAATTCTGCAGTGTTGCATGTCTTTTCTGTCTTTTCTACTGTTGCATTTTTCTTCTTTCGTTAATTTTGTAGCCTTAAAAAAAACATCTAAAATTATTATAAAAAAATACATAAAAGACATCTGGATAAATCAAATATCCATAAAAACATTTTCCGTAACAAAATAGTCACTGATAAATTAAATTCTGGCAATAATTATATTTAATATAGGTACAGCGGCCGGGTACCTCCTATACAAAAGGTTTTAGCAGACACATTTTCGGCTGAAACCACCTATTATTTGTCAACAGAAAATGTTTTCACTATTTAAGCCCAACTAATTCACTTCAATACAAAGCCTCTTTTGGTTCATACTCAACCAACATACTCTTCCTTAGCTCGTTTTTTTTTAACCCATATGGCCATATAGCTATTTTGTCTACAGGCTATAAACAATTTGATGAAGTAAAAAAGCGAAAGATATAGTAAGACACAAACATAGAATAAAGTAACAAATTGAATGATAATTATTGAATTCACATTTTATCATTTTAGATTATTTTAATTTTCCTTTTATCAAAACATACTTCTAATGTGTAGAAAAAGATTCTAAATACTTTAAAGTAATTGTTCTGTAAAAAATACTAAGGAGGAAAATTTTATATACTTTTTAAAGTGGAAGAAAGACTTGAGTAACCCGTTATTTATTCCAAAAATCTATATATATTGCATGCAATAGAACTTAGAAGTGTAGATAAGTTTCTACTTCTCATGGGAGCTTTAGCTTCTATAATTCATGAGTAAAATATATTTTATTTGTAAATTTGGTAGTTCAATGAATTTTATATCTGTACAATCTGAAAAATTCACTACACTACTATCACTACTTATATATATCTAGATTGGAATTTATCGATTTGGTGATGTGATGTATACTTGTAAATTACTGGATTATAATTAAATCCTATAACGATTACTTTCTAAAAAAAAAAAAACGAAAAACGAAAGAAAATCTCCTTTAAGATAATCGTGTAATTCATTATAATTTTTGTTCTATTTTCCTAAAAATACCTAGTTTGTCGGTAGTTATATATATATATATATATATATATATATATATATATAGAAGAGGTTTTCATATTATTATTATTATTATTATTACGAGTTGATAGTTAAAGTAGTATTCGAATGATAAATTCTTTTTAAAATTCGTTTTTAAAAGATTTTATCAATTGAATTAAATTTTTAAAAAGAGCAATGCTAGGGGGCCAGCAATTTTTGTGATTGTTAGCCATCAATTAACCATCAATGATGATCTGATGGTGTGAGATTGATGTGAGATTTCATCCAATGGTTCACCTTTCTCTGCTGGTTATATGCTGGCCAAAATTCAATAAAACTGCTGGTCCCCTAAACTTTTCCTTTTAAAAATTATAAATTAATTATATTTATCTTTTTTACTCCATTAACTGACAACAAATGAAATATAATATCTAAAATATTTAAATAAATATATTTATGAAAATTTATCAATTTAGTTATTAGATTACATTGAAATTAGGATTTATATAATTAGAGAAAGAGACTAAATTGATAAATTTTAGAATGGAGCTCAGTACTGCAATAAATTAGTCCTTGACCTGTCAAGTTGAGAGATACCATAGAAAAAAGAAAACATACATAATCAATGTTCAATTAGACATGTATGTCATAATATAATATGTATTTGTTAATTAATATTTCACATCATTAATTATTAATAGAATACCAAAAAATAAATATAATTTTAAAAAATAAGTCATTTAAAAAAAATTAATTTGACCATTAACTTTTATTACTAATGAAAACGATCATTCTATATCCCTTATATATGAATGTAATTTAATTTACAACACACATAAAGGAAATGAAAATGTAATGTTTAATACTCCGATCCCCTAGTCCAGCGTTTCATAACATGTTATTTTGTTACCGTGGAAATTAATAATAAAGGGCTAAGAAACATAGAATTCAAAATAGGAGAGTCCTATTTCAAGCTTATTATTATTAGTTTGCAATATAGCAGTAATAAATTAAGAACAACCCCGCTATGTTATTAACAACATTTCTACCAATATCTGCCAACTCTTATTTATAAGTGTGTTTAATAGAAGTGTTTTTGTAGATGTGTCTAATAAAAATATCTTTTTTATAGCTGTATTTAATAGAAGTATCTTTATAAATATATATTTGAATGTGTTTCTTTATATATATATTTAAAATATAATAATTAATCATTGTTGACAATAAATTGACAGATAATATGTTGGTACCTTATACTTTTCCAATTAAAAATGGTTTATTTGGGCCAATTTGATGATGATCATGTGGCATTTGTGTTGAGTGTCCTAAGCTGCTTTAATGCCATCCACCAACTCCAACCGCATACTCTGCATATAAGCTACGTACTTCCGTTCTCTATAATAAATACTAGCTTAGTAAAATTTATTTCAGGGCCCGGGGGTGACCACATCAACCACGTTTTCTTCAATTAAATTAACACTTACTGGAATTTCCTAGATTAGGCTTAGCTATCGTATAAATAAGAGAAAATTTCACATTCTTTGTTAAATATTAAAATAACACTTTTTTTTTTATTTTATAAATGTACATTTTTTTTTAATTTTTAAAAACTTTCTCTTTAATTTATTTTAAATTTTTTGTGTTAACTAATATTAACTTTATTTATTTTTTAAGAAAAAATAAATTATTTTTTAAAAAAATATTTATTAACAAAAATTTTATTTTTTATCATTAAATTTTGTTTACCAAAATACTCTTTAATAAATTTTTTATTGATTAAATTGTATTTTATCAAAATACTTTTAAAAAATTAATATTTAAATTATTTTTTTCTAAAATACCTACTCTTCAATAATTTTTTAATTATTAAATTATTATGATTTTACCCAAATTTTTGTTGACAATTATTTTTATATTTTACTATTAATTTTTCGATATCAATATATATTATTTTAATATTAAATAAAAAATTTTTACCATTGTTAATATGTATAACAATTAATATATATTAATATTGAAAAATAATCTTACTAAAATTTTTTATTTAATATTAAAATAATATATATATATATATAGATATCGAAAAATTAATAGTAAAATATAAAACAATTATTAATGAAAATTTTGGTAAAATTATAATTTAATAATTACAAAATTATTGAAGGGTATTTTAAAAAAATAATATAATTATTATATTTTTTAAAAAATATAATTTAATCAATAAAAAAATTATTAAAGGATATTTTTGTAAGCAAAATTTAATGATAAAAAATAAAATTTTTACTAATGGGTATTTTTTTAAAAAATAATTTATTTTTTCTTAAAAATTCGATAAAGTTAACATTAGTTAACACAAAAAGTTTAAAATGGATTAAAGAGGATGTTTTTTTAAAAGTTAGAAGGGATGAGAATGTATATTTATAAAATAGAAGGGAGGGAAGTGTCATTTTAGCATCTCACAAGAGAGAAAAATAAAATTTTCTGTATAAATAATTACAAAATCGTCACTAATTTGTTAAAAAAATTAATTTTAAAAGAATTAACTGTCATCTAACCATTGATATTTTTCTGGCTAATTTCAAATCAAGTCCTAAATCAGTGAGAAAATACAATAATAATTGTCAATAATTAATTTAAAAATTATTTAGTGATCAAAATAGTAGTTGAAAATTAAAAAATAATTCAATATTGTTCGTTAGTCGGCTCCTGAACAGGTCGGGTGGACAGAAGATGCAAAGGTGGATAGATGAGGGTGTCTTAGTCCTGGGTGCGCTGATCGAGGGTCTGCCGAGCTGGCGAGCACTTGAGTTGGTGAACGGACGAGGGGGGGTGCCACCTGCAAAGACACTCCGACGCTCAAGTCAGAAATCGTACAAGCAGGGGGAGTGATGTAGAAAGTGACGTACCTCGGGGGAAGAGCCAATCTTCCCCTTTTATACATGTCAGTAATGGGCCCCACGTGAGGTCAGGCCCAATTCTCCAAGGACGCTGCCATGCAGCCGGGTGTGAGCCGTACAGGACGCGTGTCCGGGTCGGTTGGAGTGCAGGCATCCGGGTCGGGTAGAACTTGGGCCAGGTCGACCCGTGTGGACCTTGGGCCGGGCCATAACAGTGCCCCCACGCGCCAATGGTGGTCATGGGAGCTACCAATGGCGTGTAGTTTCGCATGTCGTCTGGTCGGCCGCTCGTGGGGAGGAGGCGCTCTCAACGCGCGTGTCCTTTGGTTTGCGTAGGCAGCCGTTTCGTCGCTCCGTTTCTCGTGCCGAGCATTGAATGCTCATAATGGGGTGGAAAAACCCCGTTTGAAAAGACTATTCTGCCCCCAGGTGTTTTCGCGCTTTGGGGGAGCAGTTTTTTAAACAGTCGGTTTTGTGCTTCTGTGTTTTATCACACTTCCCATTCTCTTCTTTTCTTCCTGTGGCGAGATTTCGGAGCATTATTGTGGTGCCTTCGTTCATCTATCCTGCATTTTCCCAGTTTTGCAACTCCATCTCCTTTTCCTCAATTCAGGTAATTTTCTGATCAACCTCCCTTTTATGCATTATTTCTGTATGCTTGTTATTTGGTTTTTCGACGTTGTAGCCTTTTAGTTGCGAGTAGATGTGTTAGGGGGAAAGTACCATTCCAGGGTAGGCTTTTTTCTCGTTCTTTTAGCCATTCAGTCTTGTTTAGCCTTAGTCGAGAAGTCGTGAGGGTGATGTTTGCGTTCGGCCTGAGCAACCGATCTCTTAGACTAACTGGATGGTACCCCCATGTAGGTATGGCTCGCACGGTCTCCCGGGCATCCGTCAACCCTGCGGCGTACGACCAGTATGCTTGGGTCGTCTCTGATGTAAGGGATTCACCCAATCAAATGGGCGAGGAGGAGCTCACCGAGTTCTGACAAGCCGGGTATTTGTGCGGCGGGACCGACGAGGAGGCCAATTACGACGTTTTCGTCCCGGCTCCTCACGAGCGTTTGTACGAAATCAACTTCCAACCCCGCCAGGTCGCCGACTGGATTTGGTTCTACAAAGCCATGTTCACTCAAGTCGGAGTTCGCATTCCTTTCTCAGCCTTTCAAATGGCGCTCTTAAACCGAATTTCCGTGTCACCGTCGCAGTTGCATCCGAACAGTTGGGCTTCGATCCGCTGTTTCGAGATGGTCTGTGAATATCTCGAACTGCCGGTGTCCGTGGATGTCTTCCTCTTCTTCTTTACCCTCACAAACCCTTCCAAGGAGGGAAAACATAGAAAAGGGTTCATGTCCTTCCGTGCTGCCCAGGGTCGGAAGATCTTCGGTTTGTTTGAAGATTCCTACCATGGGTTTAAGGACAAGTATTTTAAGGTCCGCCCTGCCAAAGGTCGTCACCCCTTTTGGCTGTCTTTGGAGGGGGTACGGCTCATCCCGACTTATTGGAGCTTCGGGGCAGGGTCCAATAGTTTTATTAAGGTAAATTATAAAAGCATGTCGGCAGTAGATAAGCAGATTGCCGAGGTGCTAAACGCAGTTTTTGGGAAGAACCCGGTAAATCCCCATCTCCTCATGGGTGACAGGGAGTCCGGCCGTAATTATATTTGTGAGGAGCTTTTCACTTTGCCCTTTGTCTTTTTTCCTTTTATTGATATTGTGTGGCGACTAACCGACCTTCTTTGTTTTCCTGCAGTGGATATGTCTGCGTCGGTGACGGGCCTTGCCGACTTGTTTCAAACCTTTCTTGCCGGTGGTGATGACGAGGAGGGTGACGAGCAGCCTACCCCCGAGGGACCTGATGCTCCTCCGGAGGGCCAGGATGCTCCCGAGCAGAGGGCCGCAACCGACGGGATCGGAACCTCGGCTCAGGGCGCCATGGTAGAAGGTGGCAAGGCGGTCCACGTTTCCCCTATCCGTGAGGTGACCGGGATTGGGGGTTCGGTGCCCACTCCGGATGATGAGGAGGAGGTGGTAGAAGTCTCCGGCCTGAAGAGAAAGAGGAAGAAAGTCTCTACGGCGTCGTCAAGCCCTGAAGGGGTCCTCACCGTCATGGAGAGGAACTTTGATGCGAGTAACTTCATAGATACCCAATTGATCCCTGGCACTGAGGAGTACTTCCACGAGTCATCCCTTGCCGGGCAGGCGAGGTGGATGTACCGAACACTCCTGCGGGGCGCCGTGATAGCCCGGAAGGCCGAGTTTGAGCTGTCCGGGATGGAGTCCCTCCGCAGGAGGTTGGAGGCCAGTGGGAAAGCCAATAATGAGTTGAAGAGTGAAGTTGAAACTCTTCGGGAGCAGCTGACTCAGTCTTCAGAGAAACTAGATGCCGCCGAGAAGAAGGTCACTGCTGCCGAGCAGAAAGCCACTGCCGCCGAACAGAAGGCCACAACCGCTGAGAAAAAGCAGAAAGAATCGGACGCGACGGTTGAACGGTTGGTTGAGCGTGAGATGGCATTGGAGAAACAGGTCGGTGAGGCGCAGAAGCGTGCTGCCGAGGTCGAGAAGGAGAAGCAGGCCGTAGAGGCCGAACTGGCAACGTGGAAGGCTAAGTACAAAGACGTCGTCAAACAGGGTAAAGGCGCGATTTTGGGTACCGAGGAAGCCTTGAAGGCTCAAATTAAAATTGTTGCCCCTGAGTTCGACACGTCGGCTATTGGTTTTTCAAGATTATTAAGGATGGCCAAGTTGTCGATGCTCCCAAGAAATGAACTCTTTGTTTCGTCGTTTCTTGTTTAGCCGTTTTTGTTTTGGCTTGTAAACACTTGATTTTAGCCGTTTTGGCCTATGAACAATTTAGTCTTAGCCGTTTTAATTTTGGCTCGTGAACAATGACTTTTTAGTTGCTTGCTCGTGTTGTCGCGATAAAGTTTTTCTTACTTGTCCGATTGCGTTATCGCTTCTAATAACCGTTTTTGGTTTATAGTTGTTTATATCGGCGGCCCGTGGGCTCTCGTGTAGTTGTTTGTTACAATGGTAGTTGATGACCTCCCGGGGTGATCAGTCCCGGGTTAGGCGTTGTCGTTAGTCATGACAAGACGATTTATCTGAAAAACGGAGGTAAAAGAATGGAGAATTTGCACAAGTATGTCTTATTCAGCAGTCGTATAAAGGACACGTAAATCGCTATGAGAATTTCAAGAGATAAATGAGCAAAACGACTACTTAGCTAGCCTGGTCGGCGCGCCGGCCCTTCCTCTAGGAGTAGAATCTTCTTAGGTTGTCCGCATTCCAAGTTCTCGGGACTTCCTTGCCGTCGAGTCTTTCTAGTTTGAATGCTCCTTTTCCCATCACTTCTTGACTCTATATGGGCCTTCCCAGTTGGCCGCCAGCTTGCCTTCTCCGGGGTCAGCAGGCCGATATCATTTCGCCTCAGGACGAGGTCGTTTGGCTCAAATTCCCTCTTGAGCACTTTGGTGTTGTAGCGGAGCGCCACTCTTTGTTTTAGCGCCGTTTCTGTCAAGTGGGCCATTTCTCGGGCTTCCTCTATCAGGTCCTTTTCTACGGCTTCCTCCACCCCTTTCAAAAGAGTCGTGGGCTGGTTCTCCGATTTCTACGGGTATTACCGCGTCCACCCCGTACGTTAACCGGAAAGGAGTTTCCTTGGTGGAGGACTGCTCGGTTGTTCGGTAAGACCAGAGGACCGACGCTAGCTCGTCGGTCCAAGCACCCTTTTTGTTGTCCAACCTCTTCTTTAGGCCTGAGAGATAACCTTGTTGGCGGACTCCACTTGTCCGTTCGTCCGAGGGTGTTCTACCGAAGAGAACCTTTGCCTTATACCTAGGCCGTTGAGAAATTCTGTGAACTTTTTGTCAGCAAATTGTGTGCCGTTGTCCGAGATGACGACTTCTGGTATCCCGAACCGTGTTATCACCTGCCTCCACATGAATTTTCTGCATTGGTTGAGGATATGCTAGCCAATGGTTCGGCTTCTATCCATTTGGTATAGTAATCAATTGCCACTATGAGATATTTGACCTGCCCAGGGCCGACAGGGAAGGGCCCTAAGAGGTCGATTCCCCATTGAGCGAATGGCCGGGAGGTCGTCAGCAAGCTCAACTCGTTTGCCGGTGCCTTGGCAAAGTTGGCGTTCTGTTGGCACTTTATGCACTTTTTGACAAACTCTTTGGAATCTGCCATCATCGACGGCCAGTAGTACCCAGCTCGGATCAACTTTCTTGCTAGGGCTTTTCCTCCGATGTGGTGCCCACAGCAGCCCTCGTGGACTTCCCTGAGGACGTAGTCCGTTTGGTCGGGGTGTAGGCACTTCAGTAGGGGCTGGCTGAGCCCTTTTCTGAACAGCTGTCCTTGGATGACGGCGTATTTGGCCGCTTCTCTCCTTAATTTCACCGCATCCTTTTCGTCACCAGGGACTTGGCCGTGTTCTAGGTAGTTAGTGATGGGTCTAGCCATGAAGGACTTAGGGTTGTTATGTGTAGTGCAATTGCAGGTTCCCTTGTCATGCCTTGGATGAGAGACCGGTTTCCCTCCCCTGGCTTCGTGCTGGCTAATTTTGATAGGAGGTCTGCTCGTGTGTTTCTTTCTCTGGGTACATGCTGGACCGTGACCTCGTCGAACTTTTGGCTCAAGCTTTTGACCTTTTCCAAGTACTTCTGCAACAAGGGTCCTTGGCTTGATAGCTGCCGTTTACTTGGGAAGTGACGACTTGGGAATCGCTGCATACTTCCAGCCTTTTTGCGCCGACCTCTGTTGCTAGGGTCAAGCCTCCTATGAGGGCTTCGTATTCTGCTTGGTTGTTCGAGATGGGGAACTCGAATCTGACCGATTGTTCGTATACGACCCCGTTTGGACTTTCTAGGATGATCCCGCTCCTCCGAAGGTCTGGTTGGAGGCTCCGTCCACATGGAGCTTCCACCGTGTACCCATGTCTTCGCCTGGGTCTCCTGTTACTTCAACCAAAAAATCCGCCATCGCCTGCGCCTTGATGGCTTGCCGGGGCTCATACCGTATGTCATATTGAGAGAGTTCGATGGACCAAGTCATCATTCTTCCCGCCAGGTCGGGTTTTTGGAGAACTTGTCGGATCCCTTGGTCCGTTCTGACGACCACTTGGTGACTCTGGAAGTACTGTTTTAACCTTCTCGAGGAAGTTAGGAGTGCTAAGGCTAGCTTTTCCAACTTGCTATATCTTAACTCTACTCCTTGTAGGGCCCTGCTTATGAAGTAGACTGGTTGTTGGGTCCTCCCGTCCTCCCGCACTAGTACTGCGGCCAGGGCTTCGCTTGTTATAGCGAGGTATAGGTACAGTGGTTCCCCGTCCCTTGGCTTCCCGAGAACGGGAGGTGCCGCTAGGATTTCCTTGAAGTGTTGAAAGGCTTCTTCGCACGCGGGTGTCCACTCAAACGCCATCCCTTTCTTCATGAGGTTGAAGAATGGCAGGGCCTTTGTCGCCGAGGCCCCGAGAACCGGGAAAGCGATGTCAATCGCCCTGCCAACCTCTGGACGTCCTTGACACAGCCCGGGCTCTTCATCTGAAGTATTGCCTGGCATTTCTCCGGTTGGCTTCTACCCCTCTCTGAGTTATCATAAATCCTAGGAACTTGCCGGCTTCCATGGCGAAGGCGCACTTGAGGGGGTTCAGCCTCATACCATGTTGACGGAGGGACGCAAACACACTTGCCAGGTCGTTTAGGAGGTCGTCAGGTCGTGTCATTTTTGCCAGGATGTCGTCCACGTAAACTTCGACCGTTTTCCCTATGAGGTCGCGGAATATCCTGTTCATCAGCCTTTGATATGTCGCCCCTGCATTTTTCAAGCCAAACGGCATTACCTTGTAGCAGAAAGTTCCTCCTGGCGTTATGAACGCCGTTTTGTCTTCGTCTGGTCGGTGCATCGGTATCTGATTGTAACCGGAGTAGGCGTCCATGAAACTCAGATACCGGTACCCCGCCGCAGCGTCGACGAGTGCATCTATGTTGGGGAGAGGGAAGCAATCTTTGGGGCATGCTTTGTTAAGGTCAGAGTAGTCCACGCACATTCTCCATCTGCCATTGTTTTTTTTCACCAATACCACATTTGAGAGCCACGTCGAGTAGTCCACTTCTCGTATGAAGCCTGCTTCTAGGAGGCCGGCCGTTTGCTTGGCTACCTCCTCTGTTCTTTCCGCCGACATCTTTCTTCTTCGTTGAGCCCTGGGCGTGCTTCCGGCTTGACGCTAGGTGGTGTGAAATGATTTGTGGATCAATGCCCGGCATGTCGGCTGGCGTCCATGCGAACAGTCCTTGTTGGCCCTTATCATTTCAATCAAAGGCTCCTTCAACTCATGCGGGAGGTTCTTGTTAACGAATGTGAATCTTTCCCCTTCGTCACCGATGCTAAATTTCTCCAGGTCCCTTCTGGTTCCGGCCTCGGGTTGTCCTCTACTCTGGCATCGAGGTCGGCTAGGAATACGCCGGATGCTTCCTTGGACTTCTTTCTGAGGGAAAGGCTGGCGTTGTCGCAGGCGACCGCCGTCTCGAGGTCTCCTCTTATGGTCCCTATGGATCCATCATCGGTGACGAACTTCATAACTAGTAGCTTGGTGTTGATTATGGCCTCAAAATCATTGATTGTCTTCCTTCCCAAGATGATATTGTAGGCTGTGGAGTCTCGGAGGATCACGAATTCGGCCATCGCCGACCTTCGGCCTTGCATCTGTCCTACCGAGATCGGTAGGGAAATGACTCCGTCTGGTTTGATGTAGTGGTCGCCTAACCCGATAACCCCGTGCTGGTGGGTCGTCAGGTCGGCATCCTTCAGCCCCAGTGCGTCGAACACGTTTCGGAACATGATGTTTGAGTCGGCCCCAGTGTCGACAAGGATCCGTTTGACGAGGCCGGTTCCTACTCTGGCCGTGATGACCATGGGAGGGTTTTCCGGGGCGTCGCTGAACCATTGATCTTCTGGGCCGAAAGAAATGGACGGGTTTTTTGGTACTCTGCACTGGTGAAGATGAATCGCCAGTACCTTGGCGTCTTTCTTGTGTGCCGACCGGGATTTTGGTGCAGTGTTCTTTGCCGTTACCACGTTTATCACCGTGAGGCCGTGGTCTCTGTCTTCAGGCTCTTGTCGCCGCTTGACCGGCGTGTCTTGCCTTCCTCGTCCTGGTCGCGATAACGCCTTCTCGTCCCTGATAAGATGGGAGAACGCTGCCAGCTTTCCTTCCCTTATCGCTTGCTCTAATGCATCCTTCAGGTCGAAACAGTCCTGTGTTTGATGGCCATACCCCTTGTGGTAATCACAGTAAAGGTTCTTGTTTCCTCCTGTTCGGTCCTTAAGTGCTCGGGCTTCGGGAGGATTCCCTTCTCCGCTATCTGTTGGTAGACCTCCACGATGGGGAGAGTGAGTGGGGTGTAATTGTTGAATTTCCCGACCCTGGGGAATGGTCGAGGTGCCCTGTTTGACGCCTCTTCCCTAGCTTTTTCCTTAGCTCTCTCTCCGTCGACGGGCTCCGTGCTTGGCTGTAACCGGACTGCCGTTTGTTGGCAGCCACGACTCGGCTGACTTCCTCGTCGTTTATATACTCCTTGGCCACTGTTTGGATTTCATGCATCGTCCAAACTGGTTTCGTGGTGAGGTGTTTCCGGAAGTTCTCGTTGAGGAGGCCGTTCGTTAGGCAAAGACTGGCCACCGAGTCGGTTAAGCCGTCAATTTCCAAGCATTCGTCGTTGAACCGATCCAAGTACTTCCTGGTCGGCTCTCCCTGTCTTTGGGTTACCCCGAGAAGGTTGATAGGATGCTTAGCCTTTGCTATTCGCGTTGTGAATTGAGCCAGGAAAGCGCGGCTGATGTCTGAGAAATTGTAGATAGAACCTTGGGGGAGGCCGTTAAACCATTTGATCGCTGGTCCTGCTAAGGTCACCGGGAAGGCGCGGCATCTCACTTCGTCGCCTACCCCCTCTAGATTCATTCTGGCCTCGAAGGCCGTCAGGTGTTCTAGAGGGTCTTGAGTTCCGTCGTACCTCATGTCCGTTGGCTTGTCGAAGTGTTTCGGCAGCCGGACCTCGAGGATAGATCGGTGGAACGGGTGGCGCCCATTATCACAGTTGTCGTGTTCTTCCGTCTTCGCGACCTCTTGTCGCTCGATGGGTCGGTCTGCCTCGGGAGTAGATGATCGTGTCATTTCGTCTCCTCATTATGGGTGACTCCTCCCGCGAACTCTCTGCTTCCGTCCGCGGGCGGTTTCGGTAAGAGTCTTCCCTCCTCGCTTCCGGGAGACGGGGTATAGCTCGGATCGGTAGAGCGTCCGTCCCGCTCCCGGTCGGCAAGCTGCCGCTCCAGGTTCTGGACTCGGTGGCGCAGCTCTTGCATTATTATGGCGCTATCGCCGCCCGTTCCTCCGAATGGTCGTGTCCCCGTGCGTCGATGGGGGGACCTTCGCCGCCCCCCTTGCGAGGCGACGGAGGCTGCCCCCTCCGCTCCGGCAGCCCGGCCTTGGTCGCCAAGACCCAGTACAACCTCCATTTAGAGTCCCCACAGACGGCGCCAATGTTCGTTAGTCGGCTCCTGAACAGGTCGGGTGGACAGAAGATGCAAAGGTGGATAGATGAGGGTGTCTTAGTCCTGGGTGCGCTGATCGAGGGTCTGCCGAGCTGGCGAGCACTTGAGTTGGTGAACGGACGAGGGGGGGGTGCCACCTGCAAAGACACTCCGACGCTCAAGTCAGAAATCGTACAAGCAGGGGGAGTGATGTAGAAAGTGACGTACCTCGGGGGAAGAGCCAATCTTCCCCTTTTATACATGTCAGTAATGGGCCCCACGTGAGGTCAGGCCCAATTCTCCAAGGACGCTGCCATGCAGCCGGGTGTGAGCCGTACAGGACGCGTGTCCGGGTCGGTTGGAGTGCAGGCATCCGGGTCGGGTAGAACTTGGGCCGGGTCGACCCGTGTGGACCTTGGGCCGGGCCATAACAAATATAATAATAGACTAAAAGATCATTACTTCATTAGTTAAAAAACCCTAAAAAATTGCCATTGGATAATTTATAATAATTTTAAAGGATTAGATAATTCGACATATTTAATTAGATTTATTTTAAGATAATTCGTATTTACATCTTAATTATATAATATTTTTTATGAAAAATATTTTCATGTAGGCAGTGATCTTAAATTAAATTGCATTTGGTCACTTTTTTTTTTCGTTGAAAAGTCTAAAATAAAGCAGCGTAGCTAGCTAGTTGCATGGACTTAATTAAACAACGTAACAATATAATGTATGTTATGTATATATGGCTAGCTAGCTCGTGGCAAATGTCGTTGTGTCTCTATCCATTTTAAGTTAATTTAGTTATTTTGATGA
Source organism: Arachis stenosperma (assembly GCF_014773155.1). Classification (NCBI taxonomy): domain Eukaryota; kingdom Viridiplantae; phylum Streptophyta; class Magnoliopsida; order Fabales; family Fabaceae; genus Arachis; species Arachis stenosperma. The sequence continues at coordinate 26,316,663 of NC_080384.1, forward strand.
CGATGCATCGTATCATATCATATCATATATATAGATTGCATTGGGACTTGGCATGTCTTGAAATTTCCCTTTCTCTAGTTTTCCATTTCCCAGTAAGTAGTTAAATGTATTCTTCGTCTCTCACTCATCATATTTAAATCAAAATTAAGCTGTGACCTCTGTGTTGAGAAAACAACGGGGTTAATTAGTTAGTTGATGACGTAATGCTCTAATACATTTCAATGCTGTTTAATTAAGTAGTTAATTAGTTTATGATGTTGGTAACACATTTAATATAAACTTTAGTGTTGATTATTTTCTGGTATTATTTTTTTTCAATACGAGTGACCGGCAAGAAAATAAAAGCCAGTTGTTCTTTTTTTTTTATTCTGTCTATTAATTAGCACCTACCATATCTTCTCAAAGGTTCAACAGCAGACTCATGACAACAAGCTTTTTGGAACCAGATTAACGATGGGCCAACAACAATCCAACATCTTGGTCCAAATACTAAATGTCTTGTTAGTATTTTAATTATCCTGCTATGTTTAAACATTTTTATTGCAAATTAAGTTGGGTTGTTCTAATCTATTTAACTAAGTGTTGGAGATTTGAATCTTATCTTATATATATATAATAATTCAGATTTACGGCTAATTAGTAGTCCTTGACTTATTAGATTAGAGAATACAATAAAAAAAATTATTGCAAAACATTATTTTGATATAATATTTTTTAACCATCCATACACGTTTTCTATTTTGTTAATTAAAGTCATTAAGATTTATTATTAATTAATAATAACAAGTAATTTGTATACAGATATTATTAGAAGTGTTTGATGTATAAATGGTGTTATTTAAAAATCTTAAAAGTAGAATGTTAGAATAAAAATCTTGTTACTCTCCTGAAGGTAATTTACATGTCAATTTTGTTAGATAGACAATAAAAATTATGAATAATATGCATAATGCATGTGTTACATTCACGTCTACTAAATATAAATAAATTTAATTAATTTAAATTTTAAACTTTAAAATTAAAATTAGTTTTTTTAAAATTTATTATTTATATTATTTAAAAAAACGCTATTTTTCTATATTTTCTTTTTATATAATCACTTAGGCTGTTTTTATTTATAAAGATAGGACACTAAGACAAGAACATAGAAATACAAAATTGTGTTTGATAGAAAAGATATATACAGAGACAATCTATTCAAAAATACTAAATTAATATATTTTATATCCATCACATAAACACTAACAAAGAACACAACTTATTTGTTACTTTTTTTTATTATTTTTGTTAATTTGTTATAATTATATTTTTATTATTATATTTTTTGTCTCAATATTTTTAAATAAAAAATAAAAATAAATTAATTTTTTATAATTTATTCTAACTTACCATTATATAAAATATAAAAATATAAATTTTTATGTCTTTATTTTTTATATCTTATTTTTAATATTTTATCTTATAATATTCTTAGAAACAAAGCAGCCTAGTATCTTTGTGCACTCATATGTTTATGAAGTTATCATCATTATCATCAATAATTTAACATTTCGGTTCTATTATTTTGGTCACGATTTAGTAAACAAATTGTTTTGTCGATTTTTAGCAAATCAATGGTGGTTCGATTTTAATGGTCTGAGAACAAAATTAACTTCTCTGTGCGAGTACCAATTTTCTAGAAGTGCATCAAAGCGTTTTTGATTAGACAAATTTTGACAATAAGAAATAGAATAAATTTATAAAATTAATAAGTGCAGTTTAGAAATTGAAGTTCTTGAAAAACTAACTAAATTATGAAAAAGAAGAGTTACTTGAAAATTAAAAGAAAGCAATAACAATGATTTAAATTAAATTGAAAGACTAATTAAACAGAATAAATTGCAGAAAAATTAAATAGACAAAAGAAATACAAAACATTGGAAGAATAAACTTAATTGAAATGTTAAATTTTATAGAAAAGAAAATAAATTGAAAAAGAAGGTGGAAGGAACCCTACAGAAAGTGTAACTCAATCGCAAACTCAGGGAATCGCTGAGATGTGAGAATGCTTAGAGTGTTTTTTTGAGTGAAAGTTCCAACCCCTATTCCCTAATACTTCACAGTATTTATAGACTATCTTACATAACGGTTACCTTAATTACAATTAATTACAATTAAATGAAAAATTATAAATTTGAAATACAATCACTCTTGGTAACCGTTCTCATTGTGTGATTGTAGATATTTCCAATATTTTTCTCGTGTGATAAAAGCCATGAACTTTCCAGCTTCCATCCATATTCGAACGGCTCTTTCGAAAACTCCTCCTAAGTTTTCGAATCGAGACTCTTACTCGATTTGGCTTTTTTCTGATTAGCATCTCAATCGAGACCTAAAAAATAAAGCCGATTACTTTCAATCTTCATCTCGAACCTATACCTTCTTGAAAAGGTCACACAACTTGTTTCGATTCATCTTATTTGTATCGAAAATATTTTCGATCAACAAATTGCCCCTTTGGATTAATGTGGTTGTTTTCGACAAAATTATCGAAAATTAGAACACTTAATCCAAAAGACGTCAGTTTTTTTTTTTTAAATCAGCGATAATTATCATTAAAACTCCATTACTACTGTTTCACTCGACACGTCTCCCGGAGCTTGTGCTCTTTCTCTCACCACTTCACCTTCCCCACGAAGTTACTTCTATTCATATTCCATCTACAGTAACGGCTACGGCGGGTTTAAATTCATCATTCTTGCCTTTGTTCAAACTTTCTGAACCGTATTATTTTTTGAATTCTCCCTGCACTTTAAAATTTCTTCACAAAATCTTCATTCTTTACTCTTCACTGAAAATGGCTGGTTCTTTCTCCCAAACTACCACCCAAGATAAGGGAAAAGGTCACGAAATACTACCGCCATCTCCACCAGCTCTTTGCATTCTCAACCAAGTCAATGACGAGGTCATCGATGATCCCCAATTGTCGTCTAAAGACACCAGAATGCTGATTCCTTTTACCATTGGAGCCGAAACACACTGTTTCCTCGGACCCATTGAATCTCAGGAAAAGGCGAACAAAAAGCTCTCTTTCTTTCCTAGTGCCAAAGGGAAAGATTTGTTGATAAATCATTCCTTGAACATTTCTCATTTTATCAACCAAAAAACTTTCCGGAATAATCTGAAGATTAGTCCTAGGGGCTATGATTTCACAGCCTGGTATCGACGTCTTGAATCCACTAAAAGTGCTTAATGGAGATCTTCAGGAATTCATAAATTGCTGAAACTCTCTCACTTTACCCTTACCACACACCCTTGGATGATCGGGGCTGTCACTTGTTTCTGGAACAGGACGACTAACAATTTCTACCTCCCTTGTGGAATGATCGGAATGTCCCTTCTAGATGTGGCTGCCATTACAGGGCTCCCAATCAGTTCTCCAGACTATACTCCTGACATGCAGCCAAAACGTCAGTATAATGTAGTTTTGACCACCTCCTACAATGATTTCATTGCCCACAACATGGGTGCTGAAGGTACAAAAATCATTGATAATGAACATGTTGCCTTTTTGTTTTACTGGTTGAATGCTATCTTATTCTGCTCTCGAAGCGTCCAAATGTTAAAAATTTATCTTCATTTAGCCATTCTTCTTCACGAAGGGAAATCCCTCAATTTGGCCAAACTTCTTCTAGGACATATTTTTGAAGAACTCGGTCAATTTGTTTGTGACCTCTGAGACAACAAACTCATCAGTGCAGGAGGCCCTCTATGGCTCCTCCAGTTATGGCTTAATGCAATTTTTAAAAAAATTCATGACAAAACCTGAAGGAGGCAATACTGACAAACAATATATTGATGGTTTTCGATTGTCTGAATACAAACTAAGTTTTTCAGATACTGAATCAGATGAAGATAAATTTTGGGCTGTTTTCTCTCTTTTTCATTCTTGTAAAGACTTTGACAATAGCCAACTCAATTTTACTCCCTTCTTACGTCGCAATCGTGGTCCTGCTTGGTTGGACCGTTTACTCTTTTCTGACACCAGTGAAGCAAATGAACTCGCAAATCAAATTTGGGCAAACATACTGGCTCTACAAGTAATACCAACAGCGTTGTCTTTGCACAAAAAAGAAAAATTCAAAATCACCCTGTATGCTCCAAACATGACAGCCAGACAGTTTGGATTATCTCAGGCCATCCCAACACCACAACCACGAAATGATTAGCCTTTCTGCCACTTCACTTTAACCACTCAAGAAGATTTCGATTCTTGCCTCTTAAGGAATCAGCAGCGTAGGGACCGCTTCAATTTCATGATATACAAACATTGTTTCTATATCACCAAATCTTGTTTTGAATGGTGCGCTGCTTATTACTCTAGGTACACCCGTACCTTAGAAGAAATTCAACAAGCTATGATTCGGACCACTCCAGTTGCCGAGAGTTTCCCAAAAAGAACTCAAAAAAGAAAAGCTGAAACTACTCGACCACCGCCATCTAAGAGTAGAAGAACTCCTACCAGAACTTTCCGAAAAGTAATTTCATAATTCTTCTCTTTAACTTAACAACACTATAAGTTATACACCTTTATCTAGATTTAATTATAAATCTCTTATCAGTTAGTACTACTGACATCGAGTGAAAGCGCTGACGATAGTGAATCAATCAATAAAGATACTATCGCAATCTCTTCTCCATCGGAAGAGGCACCCGATTCTCGGCTAGTATTAAGATCCAGGCTTTCTCAGGTAATACCATTATTTCTACACATATCATATTTTGATTAAAATAAATTTTCAATTTATAATTGTGTACCTTTTGTATTAGCCTGTCAATGTTGCTCAATTAGCAACTGCTGGGATTCTCAACCCATCAATTCTACCACAACCACAAGGTCAAGAACAATCTACATCACATGACTCCATTCAATTCACAGGACCCATTCAGACAATCTCAGGCGCTTTTCCACCTGTTTCTCACACAACACAAGTGATTGATTCAACAACGAATCCTTTGCAAAACTCTCCAGAAGAAACCATCAGACTTGAAACAACTTCACCAAATGATCAAGCTGCTTTCACTGAAGAGAACCAAACAGTCCCAGATTCTGACTCTGCTTCTAAGGCTGCCGACACTACTAATTCAGATTCTTCTAGGTCTAAAGTATTAGAGACCCCTCCAGAATTGCAACTTGATCCTTCACACCAAACTCCTCCAAATCCAAGACTAAGAACATCAAACGTTCCTACCACGCCAACCAGTGCTACTTTAGAAGATTTGACTTCTGTTTTAAATAAAATCATCTAAGAACACATAGTACCAGTACTTGCACCAGTAATTTCCAAACCTTCTACATCAAGGCCCTTGATCGAATTAAATCCTACCACTCAGGAACAACTTCGATCACTCATCAAGCTCTTGGATCATCTTCCTACCACCTGGGTTAATGATCCAATTCTCAATCAAATCTTGGCTGATGTTTTGAAATTCTCTTTTGAATTCCCAACCAACACACCATTCTCTGCTTCGATTCAAGAATTCAAATCACTTATCAATGAAAGTGTTGCATCTCATTTTCAACTTCAAGAAACTAAAAATGAAAAAGCCATAGCCAAATAAAAAATAGACAATGTCCTTGCAACTGCTCAACCCATTCAAGCTTTTCGTGAAGAATTTGATCTGAGAATCTCTCATGCCATCTTTGTACAAGATTTCCATGATCAGGAGGAAGCAAGACTCGAAGTAGAATTGGCTCAAATTCAAGAACAACTTGCTACCATTCGTCAAAATTGAGCCACTATAACCAAACCTCTTGTTGCAACCCAACAAGAGTTGCATCTCCTTATTCAAAAACTTGTCTCACTCGACACCGAACGAGGAGAATATGAAAAACAGCTTGAGAAAATCCAAGCTGAAAAGTTCAAGCAGGTTGAAATACTTACACTCCTGGAAAACAAAAGAACAAAGCTGCGTTCTGATTTGGCAACGGTATTGGCACCTTGAATTCTTTTCGTTTCTAACTTTATTTTGTAACACTTTCATTCATTTCTGATCTTTAATATATGTTGAATTTTTAAGTTTTCCAACAATAGAAAGGTTTTAAGTATTTTCCATTAAACGAGTTAATTATTTTTTTCGACTCGATATCTTTAATTTGATAAGCATTTTCCGAATATGTCCCTATAATGTGGAAAGGACCTTCCCAACTATGGGACCACTTACCTAAAAATCTCGATTTCTTTTCTATAGGTAAAATAACTTTCAAAACCAAATCGCCTACCCTGAAAGACTTTTCTTTAATTTGATGATTATAACTTCGAGCAATATTTTCTTTCTGTCGGATTATATTTTACAATGCTAAGATTCGCTCCGAATCTAACTCATTCAATTCATCAAACATTGCATTCCAATAATCATCGACTGACAAGTCATTCTATTTTGATACTCTTAAAGTATTCAAATTAATTTCTAATGGTAGCACTGCATCATGGCCATACACCAATTTATAAGGTGAAGTTCCTGTCGAACCCCTTGGCGAGTTTTGATAAGCCCATAATACTTTACTTGAAGTCTCATGCCATGTTTGATGCCTATTACCGATATGCTTTTTAATTAAGACTATCAATTCTTATTTGCTGCTTCTACTTGCCCATTAGCTTGTGCATAATAGGGGGGTCGAAGTAACCATATTAATATTTCTCGAAGCCGCAAAATTTTTGATTCGCTGGCCAGTAAACATAGTTCCCTGGTCAGTACTTAAAGTCTGAGGAATTCCGAATCGATGGATAATATTTTTCTCGATAAAGTCAATTATCTCATTTTGACTAACTTCTATTAACGGAATAGCCTCAACTCATTTTGTGAAATAATCAATAGCCACCAAAATAAACTTGTGTTGTTTCGATGAAGGAGGGTGAATCAACCCAATTAGATCCAAAGCCCAACCTCTAAATGGCCATGGCTTTATTATCGAATGTAATTCGGCTGCTGAAATTTGTTGTATCGAACCATGTTTTTGACATTCTTGATATGCCTTTGCATAATCAATACAATCTTTTATCATAGATGGCCAATATACATAATTACGCTATAACACCTATCTCATTTTCTTTCTTGCTTGATGAGCACCACAAATTCTATTATGAACTTCACCCAAAGCAATATTTTGATCTTCTCGACTCAAATATCTCATTAAACTTCCATCAACCCCTTTTTTTATATAATTCATCAGCCAATAAAACAAAATTCATTGCTTGTAATTTTATTTTTCTATCGACTGCAGTATTGGGATCTTTCAAATACTGAGCAATCAGAGTCCTCCCATTCATCCATATACAACACTTCTCTTTCGTTTGCTGGTACTAAAATTTGATAGATACTAGATAACTTCTTAAAAGTTTCTGGGCCAATTTGATACCTCGAAGCAATTTGAGCCAACTCATTGGCAATTTCATTATGAATTCTAGGGATATGTACCAAAGATACCTTCTAAAAAGACGTTAATAACTCTCAGGCAGTTACTAAATATTTCTAAAACGTCTCATTATTACATTTAAACTCCTTCGACAACTGCTTTAAAACCAACTGTGAATTCCCTAGAATTTGAACCTCTAAAGCTCCTTTGTCGATTAAAATTTCGAGGCCTAGAATTAAAGCCTCATATTTGGCGACATTATTAGAGCAAGGATACTTTAATTCGAACAAAAATTCTGACGGAATACACTCTGGTGAAATAATGAGGATTCCAACCTTGCACCATCTTTGTGCTTAGATCCATCGAAATACAATTTCCAATAGTTGACCTCTACATCAACTATATTTGTCCCCTGGTAATTCAGACCTTTCGAATTATCCACAAGAAAGTCTGCAATGACCTGTCCTTTAACTAACTTTGCTGGGACATATTGCAAATCAAATTCCGTCAATGCTAACATCCATTTTCCGAAACGTCCCCTTAACATAGGGAAACTAAGCATATACTTAATAATATCGGTCTGTGCAGTCACCTTTACTGATTTAGCCACCATATAACACTTTAACTTCATACAAGCATGATACAATGACAAACATAATTTTTCAATCGGCGAATACCTTGTTTTGATATCAGTTAAGACTCGACTAAGGTAATAAACTGCCCTCTCATGCCCATCCTCGCCATCTTAGGCTAACATACACCCTATAGTATCGTCAGATGCAGCGATGTACAATTTTAAAGGTTCAAATGGACGAACATTTGCCATAATAAGAGCCTTAGACAAATATATCTTAATTGAATCGAATGCTAACTGATACTCTGTGGTCCATTCGAATTTTGAACCATTCTTTAATTTTACTAAAGGCACAAACACCCGTGTTCGATCTGAAAGATTCAAAATGAACCTTCGAAGATAATTAATCTTCCCCAAAAATGATTGTACTTCTTTTTTCGATTTGGGTGCAGATAAAGCTTATATTGCATTCGCTTTATTCTTATCGATAGCTATACCCTTTTTGTGAACAACAAAGTCTAAGAAATTTCCAGTCGATATCCCAAAAGCACATTTCAAATTATTCATTTTTAATCCTTTCTTTCTCATAGTCAAAAATACTTTTCTTAAGTGGTCTATATGTTGACTGACAGAGATCGATTTGACCATCACGTCATCGATATACACTTCCATAAATTTTCCAATAAACTCATGAAAAATGACATTCATTGCCCGTTGATAAGTTGCTCCAGCATTTTTTAAACCAAAAGGCATAACCACCCACTCATACGTCTCCAACGCTCCAGGACAACGAAAAGCAGTTTTAGCCACATCATCTTCTGCAATAAAAATTTGAGTATATCTAGAATAACCGTTTATGAAACTAAGGATTTCATTTTCTGCTGCATAATTGATTAACATATCCACAATTGGCATGAAATATTCATCCTTTGGGGTAGCATTATTCAAATCTCGAAAATCGATACATATCCTCAATTTTCCATTTTTCTTCATCACTGGAACAATATTCGACACCCACTCCACATAACGAGTCATTCGAATAAATTTTGCTTTGATCAAGCATTCTATCTCTTCTTTAATTTTTACATTGATTTCAAGAATAAAACATCTTGGGGTTTGTTTCACAGGTCGAGCATTAGGTTTTAATGCTAATCGATATTCTACTAATGAACGATCGAAACCAGGCATTTCATGATAATCCCATGCGAAGCAGTCTTTAAACTCATGTAACAAATCGAAAAGCTCAGTTCGAAAAGGATCAACAAGATTTTTACAAACATATGTAATTCAAACATCATCATGAGTTTCCAAGTTAATTTCTTCCAAAGGATCTTGAGACTCAAACCCTTTATAATGATCATCTTTGATTGAATACTTTTCAAATCCTAAAGGCTCCAAATCATAAATGCAATCGAAAGTAAAATCAATGGAATCAGAGATGAAAGAAACTTGATCATTGATTAATTCATTACTACATTTATTTTCTACACAAAGAGCCTATGCTATTAAATCGGTAGTCCGACTTACATCATTAACTTCATTACTAGTAATAGAAGAATCATAACTACATTCGACTAGAGGTGTCGAAACAGACATACTATAACTAGTAGATTTAGTAATCCTATCTGATTCAACCTTATTAGAAGAATCATCTTTATTTTCTAAAACTTGAAAATTACTTAAATAATTATGCAAAGTTACCAGGTAATCGGAAACTTCCTCAACCTGGTCCATGAGATAGCCTTTCGAAGTCTTCAAGAAGAACAATCCCAACTCGTCGGCTCGAAGGGTATATTCGGATAACGCAATTTCACCGACAGTCCTTCTGAAGTCAAGTAGCACCCTTCACAATTATAAGAATTCAGAGATCGATCAACATTTAAAGGCTTCAATTTACGATTATATATCCTAAAATCGACTTGCATCTGTTCGACATAAAGACTCGAATTTGCTTTAACGATTTCAGGTTTGCCTTCTTTAGTCCATAAAAACACACTTTGATGCACTGTAGATGGTACAACATCTACTCCATGGATCCAATCTCTCCCAAGTAAGGCGTTATAACTAGCCTTTGATGGCACTACCACAAATACAGAGTGTCTCTCCGAAGACCCCACTTTCACCGTCAATGTGACCAACCCTTTAGATGGCGTAGAATTACCACTAAAATCAGTCACAGCGATGTTTATAGGGACCAACTTCTCGAAATGTTTCCCCACTTTCCCTAACATCCTTTCAGGCAAGAGACTTATTGCTGCACCACCATCAATCAGTACCTTGTTTATTTTGAATCCATTCACAACAACAACAATGTGAAGGGGACGCAAATGAGACATTTGTCTCTCAGTAGGGCCAGGAAAAAACCCTGGCTCATCTTCTATGCGAATAAAAGAGAAAGCATCTTCATCCTCCTGATCATAATTCTCCTCCGGATTACCTTCGCACTCTCCAAGATACTTAGTAGGAATTATTGAAATCGTCCCTACCATGTCATCATCACATTCATCGAAGTATTCCTCATCGACATCAGCATCCTTATGTTTATCTATCCCAGAGGACTGAGCAACTGCCTTCCCTTTTTTCATCTTTGCTGGCAATGGAATCTCCTTAGGATAAGTCTCTCCATCAGAAGGAAAAACAATTCGGGAATGCACAGAAGGAGTTGCCCCCTTGCTTGCTTCTTTTTCTGCATCAATTTGAAGTTTCTTATTCTGATTGAAACTTCTTCTTCCACCTCTTCCTCTTGGGTATCCTCTAGCTCGCCCTCAATAAGCGATATACTGATTTCGAGACGGTGCTCGGTGTCCCCATTGAGGGTTGTGTCGATACAAATGATCACGCCTTTGAAACTCTTGACAGTTTCTGATCCACTGAACACCAATAGCCTGAGATCGGCTTAAAGGTGTAGTCACATCATGTTGAGGGATTTTGGAACTTGAACCCTCCACACGTCAAATTGGCTGTCTTTGACGTACTTGTTCCTCTCTGTGAGTCAATTCTTTCTTCATTCTCTCATTTTCAAAGATTGCTGCTGCTTCAGCATCGAAAATAGCATTACACCGTGGACATAGAGATACGTCCCAGTCTTTGATCCTTTGCTGAACCAAGAAGTCCAACAAACCATCCCCTGTTCAAGGATATACAGATCTCACTTGTGACTCGAAATCGTCAAGAGCCACATCAAAGTCATAAGAAGGAGTTGCCCCCTTGCTTGCTTCTTTTTCTGCATCAATTTGAAGTTTCTTATTCTGATTGAAACTTCTTTTTCCACCTCTTCCTCTTGGGTATCCTCTAGCTCGCCCTCAATAAGCGATATACTGATTTCGAGATGGTGCTCGGTGTCCCCATTGAGGGTTGTGTCGATACAAATGATCACGCCTTTGAAACTCTTGACAGTTTCTGATCCACTGAACACCAATAGCTTGAGATCGGCTTAAAGGTGTAGTCACATCATGTTGAGGGATTTTGGAACTTGAACCCTCCACACGTCGAATTGGCTGTCTTTGACGTGCTTGTTCCTCCCTGTGAGCCAATTCTTTCTTCATTCTCTCCTTTTCGAAGATTGCTGCTGCTTCAGCATCGAAAATAGCATTACACCGTGGACATAGAGATACGTCCCAGTCTTTGATCTTTTGCTAAACCAAGAAGTCCAACAAACCATCTCCTGTTCGAGGATATACAGATCTCACTTGTGACTCGAAATCGTCAAGAGCCACATCAAAGTCATAAGACATCCCCACTATATTCACTCCAAAGCAGGGTTCCACATAACTTGCATCAGTTTCAAAGGGATCTACATCAACCTTCATCTCCTTCTTGCCATCATCGAATTTCAAACATCCTTCTATAATTGCCTCTTGAATCAAATCCCTGAAATGGACACAACTGTTAGTCAAATGACTTGTTGCTTGATGAAATTTACAGTAAGACTTTCCTTTCAAATCTTTTACGGAAAGCAAAGTTCTACCCTCAGGTCAAATCAATTGTTTATCTTTGAGCAACACATCGAAAATATGATCAGATTTTGAGATATCAAAACTATATTTCTTTCCACTTTTAAGTTTTGAATCATTCGACTTTTCACTACCAGGGAGTTTTTTCAATAACGAACAAACATATGGAGGTCCTTTCTTAAGTTCGGCCAAATCGACTTCTATTTCAAAATTGATTTCCCCTTCTGAGGATTCCATGGTTACATAAGCAACATTCTCTTTTCGAGTAAACAGTTTACTCTTTGACCTCTGGTCAGTTCTATGTTTTTCTTTCTCTTTTTTCATAAGCTTAGTCTGTCGAACTTTTTCAGCCAAGTGAGCCAAGTCAGGAATATGCACATTAAGCAATTTTCTGCGCATATAAAATTCCAACCCCATGGTTGTTATTTTCACTATTTCATTCTCAGGTAATATTACATAGCACCTGCTTCTAGAATTTTTGAAACGTATTAAATAGTCGTCGATGGTTTCACCATCTTCACGTTTCAAAGCTACTAAATCGGTAAATGCTACGTTCATTTTCCCTCGATAAAACTGAGCATGAAAAGCAGTTTCTAACTGATTCCATGTCGTAATCGAATTTGGTCTAAGATTTGAGAACCATGTAAATGCATTCTTTGTCAATGACGAAAGAAAAAATTTCATTTTTAAATTTTCATCATTGGCTAGGTTCCCAATCTCAACCAAATAACGAGCAACATGTTCAGTTGTTGATTCTCCAACTTTTCCAGCAAATTTTATAGTTATTTTCGGATTTTTCCCCCCTCTTGGCACTTCAGCCATTTGAACTACTTGGGGAAAGGCAGACACAAAATGTGGTTGATTCATAAAATCAACATTTAATCCAATCCGATTTAAAACTTCCTCTACAATTCGGGTGACCTGATAATGATCACCACGTAATCCACGTAAAACATTATCGGCATTCTCATGTCGATGAACCATGTGAGGATTTTCTCGATTTGGAATATGATTTTCATTTTGAAAAATATTTTTCATCCCCTCACTAGTTCCTCGAGCATTATGCCACTCGCCTTCATCATAATCGACAATTCGAGCAATCCTCTCGACTTGTCTAGCAAGACGCTCGAATCTCGATTCATGATCGGCCATTATAGGATTCAAAATTGTAGTCATTTGTTGAGTCAATAAATTAACCAAATCATGGTGACTCTCCTCCACTTGTTGTCGATATACTGCCATTGAATTGGTAGCATTCGATGTGGAGCGCACATGATACTCATGAGAATATTCAGAGTTTTGTTGTGGGTTTTGCATATTATTCACTCCATTAGTATTTTCAAAGCGGATAGATGGCATAAATTCACCCACCAGTGGGGTATAACCAGCAGGAAGACCATAAGGAGGCCAACTAACAGTTAATGGAGGTTGATACGGTGGCGTAGGGCCACGTGGACGAGTATTACGTCCAACATTTCCAGTCTGAATAGTCGTGACGACTATGCTTTTAGTTCCAATTGCACCTTCCGAACGTGAGGACACGTCGGTTTATTGCATGGATACTGGTATACTATCATTGGTGGACGAACCACCATTCACATTTGATAATTCATCAGCCATGTGAATGATCTTCCCACTTCATAATCGCATACACTAAGAAAGAAAACGGTTATTTTGACACACTTTGATTTAAAACTGTCCCACAAGGAGTGCCAATTTATTTTGTCAATTTTTAGCAAATTGATGGTGGTTCAATTCTAATGGTCTGGGAGCGAAACAAACTCCTCTGTGCGAGTACCAGTTTTCTAGAAGTGCATCAAAGCGTCTTCGATTAGACAAGTTTTGACAATAAAAAATAGAATAAATTTGTAAAATTAATAAGTGTAGTTTAGAAATTGAAGTTCTTGAAAAACTAACTAAATTATGAAAAAGAAGAGTTGCTTGAAAATTAAAATAAAGCAATAACAATGATTTAAATTAAATTGAAAGAGTAATTAAACAGAATAAAGTGCAGAAAAATTAAATAGACAAAAGAAATACAAAGCATTGGAAGAATAAACTTAATTGAAATGTTAAATTTTACAGAAAAGAAAATGAATTGAAAAAAAAGTAGAAGGAACCCTACAGAAAGTATAACTCGATCGCAAATTCAGGGAATCCCTGAGATGTGAGAATGCTTAGAGTGTTTTCTGAGTGAAAGTTCCAACCCATATTCCCTAATGTTTCATAGTATTTATAGACTATCTTACATAACAATTAACTTAATTACAATTAATTACAATTAAATAAAAAATTACAAATTTAAAATACAATCACTCTTGGTAACCATTCCCATTGTACTGTGTGATTTTAGATATTTCCAATATTTTCCTCGTATGATAAAAGTCATTAACTTTTCCGCTTCCATCAATATTCGAAGGGCTCTTTCGAAAACTCCTCCTAAATCTTCGAATCGAAACTCTTACTCAATTTGACTTTTTTTCCGATTAGCATCTTAATCGAGATCTAAAAAATAAAGCCGATTACTTTCAATTTTTATCTCGAATTTATACCTTCTTAAAAAGATCACACAACCTATTTCGATTCATCTTATTTGTATCGAAAATATTTTCGATCAACACAAATGAAACTTGATTTATATAGAATTAATAATAAGTTTAAATCTATATATCTTATCATCTCACATGAATATATAATTCCATTTCTTTGATAGATACAGAGTGTTACGTACGCTGGTGATTGCACTATTGTTTCCTTGGTTTAATTAATTTGCTAAGGAAATATATATGATTTTTCGTGGTTTCGATTACGGTTCTAAAAATTGGATTAAATTAATCGATATAACTAAGTTAACCAAAAATCGACCACTAAATTAATTCAATCTAGATAAAAAATTGGTTATAATAGAATTATCAAAGAATTAAAAAAATCAAATATAAAATTAGTTAATCGATTGATCGATCAAATCTATTAAAATAATAAAATAATTTTTTTTTAAATATATATTCTATGCATAAATATATCATTTTATTATATTTAATTCAATTTTAAATTAAATCTCCATTTAATTTTTAAATTTCTAACTAATAATTTAATAATCGCTTTAGTTTTCAGAACCTTGATCCCACCGTATTATCTAAAGTCATGCTTGCTTATTTGTGAGGTAATCAACATAGAGAGAGGGCTAAGTTAGCTTTGGCAAGAGAATAGTACAAATAAAGCATAGGAGATTATTTTTGTTCTTTGAGAGTGAGACTGAATCAATCTAACCCTATCATTCATTCATCTCTACCTTAATTATATACGCTTCTTTAATTTATTTTTCAGTAATTAGCTTTATATATGTTTAATTGAGGATGTATGCATTTTGAAGCAACTTCAAACATGGGTCAATTCTTATAATGTGAACTTACGCTCCGTGTTGCCATGTTTTTTACTTTTGTAATTACTAATTACTCTATTTATATATAGTATTAATTAATAGGAAATGCTCTTGTAAAAATACGTCTTTTTGTAAAGATATTTATGCATCACATTATTATTGAATGTATTAATAAATGAATTATTTTTTAATTTTTTAACAAATTATAATAAAATCAATTTTTTATAATAATAACAATAAACTCTAATTTTTTAGAAATTTAATTATATTTTTGAATTTTTAAAAATTTAAATATCTGTAAAATAAAAAATTAAGAATATATTTGTCTTTTTATAAAAAAAATAAAAATATTCAATTTAGATTTTATAATTTGATCGGATCAAATCGAATTTAATAATTATGTAGATAATTAGATTTATTATTATTGTTATAATAAATCGATTTTATTTTAATTTATTAAAAAATAAATTATTAATCAATTTAATAAAAATATTCAATAATAACATAATATAGGTAAATGGCTTTAAAAAAAGACATTTTTAATATCTTTATTAAAATGATTTTCTTAACTAATAGCTATCCTGGTCTGTGATTAATCATCATAATATTTTGTAGTCAAAGTAAAATGACGTGTTGATGCTAACGTACATGATTATAGAGGTGTCCAAGAAAACTAGTTTAATCATAGTGCACTGAAGCTAAACTAACACTATTTTAAATAAACTATTTTTTTAAGTAAACTAATTAAACTAAAATTATAGTTTTTAACTTTTTAAATAATTCGATACAAATTCGACTTATAATAAAAAAGATGCACTAAATAAAGGGAGAGAAAAAAGAGAGGAGTTAAAATTAATATTTTATATGTTAATAATTTAATATCAATTTTTTTAAATTAAAATTCATTTTATTTTTATAAATTAGTTTAAATTGGTGCACTATGTTATAAAACTGATTTAAAAATAATTTGTTGTGTAAAAATTTTTTTTATTTAATTTTTAAATTATTTAAAATAATTTAGTATAATTTCAGTTTAGTTAATGAATAAATTGAACCATAAATACTTTTATATATGAATAAAAATTTTTAAGTGGAGATTGAAAGACAAATGCAAATATTTTTTTCCTATCATTCTCTAGCTTTAAAACTTTTAATAATAATAATAATAATAATAATAATAATAATTCCTCCTCCAAATAGAACACATTTGCCGGAAGCTGGTTTATAAATAAAAGGGTAATTCACATGAATAAATAAATAAATAAATAAATGAAATTTGTTATACCTTTACGTCGTTTTTATAGTGAGTCATTCGTTTTATAATTTATTATAGAATTCCATAAAATACACTTTGAATTCATCTATTCATAAATCATTATAGGGAGTAGTAGTTTATGTGTTTGCAGTTTTTGAATGTAATTCACGACAGAATCTAACGAATTATGTGTATTCAGACTTTGCGTTAGGATGTTACAAATTACATATAGTTAAATTTGTTGCATTTACGTCTGATTTTTCATAATATTATTTACGTTTCTACCATTTATTTTATTTATATGAATTGCCCTAAATAAAACGTAATGAATAGGAAAGCACATATCACATATTCTAGAGTCTAGACGAAGATATTGTCACGAGTTAATAAAAATAATTAATTTTAAATTTATTATTTAAAAATTTATTTAAATATATAAATATAATTAAATAATTATATAAAATTATTTATAATATCATTATATTAAAATTGATTTTTTAATATAATATTTAAAATTTAATTTTAACTTATAATCAATATAAAAAGTTTGATTTATACATACATCTAATATATGTATTGTTACATACAACAACAAAGAAGTAACCAATTTTTTTACCTTCATTACTTGTAAACGATATTTTAGATAAATGAATTTGATTGAATAACTGTATAAATTTTTTTATATTATATTGTACATCAAAATTAAAATAAAAGTATTTATTCAATAATGAAGATATTTTTAAAATATTATTATAATAAATTTTAATTTTGGATTTCTTAATTTTATTAATGTGAAAATAACTAAAGTGATACATATAGTGAATTAGAGAAATTAGTAATTAATCATCTCCAATTAAAAATCTGCTTTATACAATAATTATTTCAGTTGGTAATGTGTTTAAGAAAACTGAAGTTGTCCATATGTGCATTTTTGTCCTTCCATAAAAAAAAATTGACATGATAAGTCAATATAATTTGTTGCACCATTTCTTTCTTTCTTTTATTTTTCTCATGCATGATTCACCTTTCTCTGGAATAAAGAATTTTGCATGACAGAAACAGCGTGGGTAACGTTCATCATCAATTCATTACTTCAATCACAATTTATGTAACTCTCTTAGTTACTATTGATGAACAAATTGGTGCTAATAATAGTGGCTTGTGCATGTTATGTATCTTAATTTTTTTTATTGTTTGATAAAATATAATTTTTCATCATGTATATTTTTTTATATATATATTTTTTTGTCTCATTTAAAAAATATAAAGTGAAAAACCAGACTTTACTAAATAATTTAAAAAAAATTAAAAAAATTGATTCTCCTGTAAGTCTATTTTGCCTATATAAGAGGCAACCAAGAAACACACCTGGAGTACACTAGCCTTATCCTATACATATAGGATAAGCTAAGGAACATTGGTTTCTTTACTTAGTTAATTAAATTAGCAGTTTATAATTTTATGGAATTGCCTTAAGAAGCTACAAGTCAACTAAGATAGACATTGATGGTCTCAGATAATCGTTTCATTGCTTAATTACATTGGTGGACGGTGGTGGTATCGAATAATACATGATATTCGGATGCACATCATTAAGAAAAAAAATGTTTAGAAATTACTAGAATTTATTATTTTTAATTAATAATTTATCAATAATGTTTAAAATATAAACAAAGTATATTATTATATTATTAAATTAAAAAATTAAATTAATAACTAATTAAAAATAATAATAAAAATAATAAATTTTACTCATTTTAAAATTTTTCTTCATCCTTCATGCATCTATGCATAAAACATCACATAATTCCAGTCACCAAAAAAATAAAACATCACATAATAAATGACATTATTTCAATTAGTTTTAAGTTGGGATATCCAAGGTTTAGTTTAGACTTTTTTTTCCCACACATATATAGTTATGTAAACTGTAAAGTGTTACAAAAGAAATTCTGTATATATTTTAGTTTCTGCCTGGCCACCCTATAAGGTAACCATGATTAATTAGAAATAGATTTATGCCCACTACTCAGGTTGCTTGTGCTCGGCATATATATCACGCTAATATGAAGGAGACAAAAAATAATCGGTCTAAATTTGTTATTTATTATATGATGCATTAAATAAAGTTAAAAATAGTAAATTTTAACAAATTTTTTTATTAAATTTTTAGTTATTAAACATTTCTATATATATCAATAAAAAATACTAAAAAATTATCATAATTTATTATTTTGGTGGCCATTATCTTTTGTTATTAACTTATCGATTCTTTTAGTATAGTAATCCAATAACATATTTTAGTCTATAGTTGAGGCCTGTTACACGTACAAGTTTTTTTGGCTTACAAGTTGACACAAGTCCAACAAAACACACGCATTACACTCTCACATTCAAGAGTAAATAAACGCACGTTATTCAACCACTTCATGTTTCCAAAACGCGCTACTCACCATGCATTATGAACGACTCTTCTTCTTCTTCCTCCATGAAAATGAATTTCTTGCCAAATTTGAAAATAATGGAACTTCAGAAATACACCAAAACGATTATAGAAATACATCCAAAAGATTACAGGAATACACCCAAACGGTTACAAAAATTCACCCAAACTATAGAAATACACCCAAAGAATTATAGAAATACACCCAAAAAATTACAAAACTACACCAAAAGAATTTAATAAATACACCCAAAATTCGTTGAAGTACACCTTATGCATAATTCAGAACTCTTTCTTTTTCTCCTCCTCATCTTCTGCTGCTTCTTATTCTTTAAAAACGATTTCAAAACTTGATGTCAAAAAACAATGGAAATCGAGAATAACGAAAAAAGAAAATAGATATAGAGAAAAGCACGTAAATGAAGAAGGAGAAAGAGAAAGCAAGAAACGAAAGAAAAGAAGAAAAAGAAGAGGAAGAGGAAGAAGAACGTGCAGCAAGAAGAAGAATGTGCAGTGAAAACGTACAGTAACGGTTTGAAGCGCGTTAATATAAATGACTTGTAAATACTTGTATAAAAAAATGCTTGTATATAAAGAATTATTCTACTTTTAAATATTAATGATTAATTACTAATAAAAAATAATAAATTTTGATCACTTTCTAACATTCTTCTGTCAAATAAAATATTAAAGGAATTGTCTTTTCTTTTATTAGACAAAAAATGTGAGACAAAAGTTTAAGATAGAGAGACATTATTCAAAAATGATAATTCCACTTCAATTTTTTATAATATTACTTTATATAAGATATTTTGGCATTGTAAATTTATATAAATTTATATGAGAAAAAAAAATGATGGTATCAAAATAGAAGTGACAATATCTATTTTTGACATTATTTATATAAACAAATTTATTTTAATTCTAACGTAATAATTACAAATTTGAGATTGAATTCTCCTAAATCATGTTGAAACTACTCATTTTACTTATCATCCTTATTATTAAATTTTAATACAACTAGAAAATTTGTATTACAGCTTAATCCAACTATATAGTGATCCACAACACCACAAATTATATGTTTTTCAACCTATTATTAACCACCTAATTAATATAAAATGCATTAAATATCATATATATGTTCCTACAATAATATATGTAAGTAATGACTTCCAACATATGTATGTTGTGTCCTTGATCTTGCCACCACATTTACTCACATGTTAACACTTTAATTAGTTAAGTGTTAATTTCAACCACTAAAATTATATTAGTATCTATAAATATATAATTAGACAATTTTTATTGTGCAAATGTGACTACTCCTACTCTAGCAGCAACACATAACTTGTGAGCAAAGAAAAAAAAGAGATGAAAGTGGTATCTATTATCTCTGAGGTCCTTCTCGAAACCGTTTATTATTAGTACTAGACTCATCAACCAACCCCCTTTGATCTTACTAGCTACTCTTCATTCCCTGTGTTGTAAGCAAACCCCACCACCATCATTATTATCATGTAATACATCATCGCTCGTCATTATTAATTAATTGCCTCCAAATCAAGCTTCTTTCTATACCTCTCTCTATATATATAAATTAATCCCTCACTACTTATGTGTGTACGTCAACTTAGTGACTAATAAGTAAGAGTAGAGAGTGGAGAGGACAGGTTGCATATGTAGGACAATAATGATGAGCAAAGACAAGGAGGAGGAGAAGAAGAACAAGAGTAAGAATAAGCTAAGGAAGGGATTATGGTCACCAGAAGAAGATGAGAAGCTGATGAGGTACATGATGAACAATGGACAAGGTTGTTGGGGTGAAGTGGCTAGGAATGCTGGCTTGCAAAGGTGTGGCAAGAGTTGTCGCCTTCGATGGATTAATTACTTGAGACCTGATCTTAAGAGAGGTGCCTTCTCACCACAAGAACAGCAACTTATCATCCATTTACATTCCCTTCTTGGCAACAGGTATAACATATAGGTGAATGCTACGGTAGCCTAACTTATGAAAAAGGCAAATAGATAATATTTAATAAATTTTAAATATTTTATTTTTTATTTTAAATATTTTATTTTTTATTTTTAAAAGTAAGTTAGACAATTTAAACACCATAATAAAAAATATTATAAAACTCACCTAACATATATTTTCTCATAATCGGTCAAATTATTGATTTATTAATTTAATCGATTAATTTAATTATTATTAAATAATTGTAAAAATTTTAATTTTTTTACAAATTTTATTTTATTTTTATATCAAAATAACTATTATTTTTTAAATTTTAATAATCAATTAATTATTTTATACCTATTATATTATTATATACTATGTGTAATTATTAAAAAAATAACATTAACAAATATTATATAATCATAAAAAATTTATGTTCTTTGGTAAATGTTTAATAAACTCTATATTTATAATAATAATTCTAAATAATTTAAAAATAAATAAATATAAAATTAAAATAATATAAAATAATTTAATCATATTATTTTATTATATATCAATTAAATAATATATTTATTTACTAAATCGAATCAGTTTGAAATTTAATTTGTTAATTTTTTAGTAAAATCGAACTGATTCAGTTTTAAATTTTTATGATGAATAATTTCTTGACTCATAGTTTTAATTACATTTTTAGATGGTCTCAAATAGCGGCACAGTTGCCGGGTCGAACAGACAATGAAATCAAGAATTTTTGGAATTCAACAATAAAGAAAAGGTGTATAACCATCACCTCATCATCAACCTCCCAAAACACGAGTGAGTCCTACTCATCATGGCTTGAACCACATGATCATCATAACAACATGGAAGGATTTACAATGATGCCTATGTTCAGTTGTTCATCATCTCAATCACCGTCAATCATTATCGATGAGCATTTGCCTATGCCGATGGAGAATAATAACATGCATGCAGCTATGGGAACTGACAAAGGATATTTCAACAACAACAACAACAATAATAATAATAATATGTTTGTTCCTCCTTTACTAGAGAGTGCTACTACGAGCAACGTTTATTTTGATGAGGACGTAAACACTCTCCATAATAAGGTTGTTAGCGTGGAGGAGGATTCATTAATAAGCATGGAAGACTGGGAGTTGGAGGACTTGATGATCAAAAGTGTTTCCTCCCCGTTTCTTGATTTTCCACTATCATGATCTGGAAAATTAAAGAATTATGGTATAGCTAGTTAGGTGTGAATAAAAAGTGAAGCATATATATTGCAGTGTATGATTAGAGATAGAGAAAATGAAGAATTTACATTGCTTATAATATCCGCGTTCTTTTCAAATAAATCAAAAGTGATGATAATGTAATAGTCGGTCTTTGAAATTTACAAGTAGTAATAAGACTTATGGCATGGTTATTGTTTATACTAATTTAATTTAATCATCATAAAAGTAGGACGATTAATGGGCATTAATCACTCGGGTCAATTTATAATATTAGATATATGGAAGTTTGTTATTAGGCCATATGGTTGAATTATAACATTAACTTTGATTTAACGTCTTAAAAGTAAGATAAGTATAATTATGATCTCGAGGACAAATGATCAAGAAGTGATGTGAATTTTAAGCAACTCATAATTTGAAATGGACTCGTTTGTTGGCTCCTCGAAAGAGAGATGGAAAAGAAAAAGAAAGGGTACGTAGTGCTTTTTGATATCATTTTCCCATGAGAATTGTCACGTCCCATTCCCATACAATAACTAACTTCTTCGCTATTCGTTATTGACGATCCAAATTCTAACGGATATTAAATATTTAAAAATAAGAATGAATTTTTTTAGTGAAGTGTAATTTTTTATTATTTCATATTTTTTTCATATATTTCCTTTTTCTTTTCTTATTTCTACATTCAAACAAACTACTTAATCAAGTTTAACCAAATTGTTATAACAACTTTTTAAATCAGGCGCGCCTCTTTCTCCTTCTCTTCTCTGTTTCTTTTTCCTTCTCCTCCTCCTTTCTTCTTGTTCTCAAGAGCTTCGTTAAGATAATGGGAGGCTATGACCCCCAAATATTTTATAAAACTAAAATTTTGACAATTTATTTTGTTTAATACAAATTGTTCAATTGGTTATTATTTTTGTTATAAATTTTTTACAAATTCTTTGTCTTGAGTTCAAAAGTTACTACAAACACATTCTCTTTTTTGTGTATATATATATATATATATATATATATATATAAAATACAAATAAATGATTATTTTATTAATTTTAATGTATTATAAAACAAAATTATTTTTCAATTAAATTATAAAATAGATAAACTATATATATAAGTATTTATTAAAATAAGCCTAATATTTTATTTTTTTTATATCACTACTATCTTTAATATGTTGCACAATATAGTAATTGGTATCATAATATCAAATAAAAAAAGTCATATTATATTTTAAGTTTGTCATTTTATATTTTTTGTTAATCTTTAATATTTTTTGAAAAAATTTGATTTGGACAAAAAAAATTATATATTTAGTGTAATTTTAGATGCTATTATGTTAATTATAATTTTTTAATAATTTATTTTTATAATTATAAATTTATAATATTTTAAAAATAAAAAATAATACATTTAATTTGAATACAAATATTCTTTTATATATATATATATATATCCCCTCTAATTTTTTTTTCAAGTTTCGCCACTGTTTCTTCTTTTCCTCCTCCTTCTCCTTTTTCTTCTAAATTCGCACAGGTTTTTCTCCTTTTCCTCTTTTGTTATCGTCATCACCAATAACACAAACATTTTGTTAACATCTTTATTAGTTTTGATTTTTTCTGATGACATTATTAAATAATTTCGGTTTATTTTTTAATTTATTTCGGTTCATTTGTGTGTTAATTGTGGTTCACCTGATGCTACTCATAAGTATTGACTAATTTTTTTATTCTTTAAGTGATTTTTAACCGTTTGTTCAAATCTAAATCGAATTCGATTCATTTGTAAATTGAATTAAATTTACTTGATACTATTTTTAAGTATTTACCAAATTTATTATTTTTTTAAAAATTTAATTTATCTCTTAATTTAATTTAATTGAATTTATTTACATAAAAAAATAAATTATATTTTTCTTATTAATGGAATGTTTATCACATAATTTTCAGTGAAATAATAATTTGAATATTTTACTCTTTTTTCTTTCAAACGCCACACCTAAAGTCCACTATATATACACATGCTTGGAATTCTCGATCTCATAGTCAAGAGTCAAGACATACAAACACATTCATTAAACAAGAATTAATACTATAATACACAAAAGATGCAGTTCACGATAATGGAAGTAATTTGTTCTTTATCGTTCCCTTAGCATTGGCTGATCTAACAGTTGGTTTCTATAGTTTAAATCTGAATCAAATTCGATTCTTTTAAAAATTGAGTTAGGTTCATTCGATTTTATTTTTAAGTATTTGTTAAATATGTTATTTTTTAAAAAATTTAATTTATCTTTTAATTTAATTGAATTCATTTGCATACAGAAAATGAATTTAATATGCTTTTCGCATTATTAAAACGTGCGTATGTACATGCGAGTATAATAAAAATAGTTTTTATTGAGTTTGAGTTTATTTGATTAAATTTAGATACAAAATATTTGAATATGTAATTAAACTAAATAAAAAATATAAGATGAAAAATTACAATATCTTAGATGTTTAGCATGTAGTTTTGACTTATGAAAGTAGGTATGCAACACACCAGCAATGTCACTATTATCTTACTGAGAATGCTATTTTTTTTTTTGGTATTTACTGAGAATGTTATTTGTCTAAATATGAAGTAGTTTTTGGTATAGATACTTTTATTATTGGGCCTGATGGTCAAACCCAAATAAAAGTTGGGCTTTGTTTTGTATAATTTTTTGGTCAAGAGATATTTTTATTATTGGTCTTGTACATGCAGCAACTCATTAGCCAATCGCAAATTAATTATTGATCTGTCGGATTGGAAGATACATAAACAACAAAAAAAAGATTCTGGAGTACATGGGAGTACGCATATTTATGTCTCTCTAAAATGTTGAGACAGAACTTTCTAACTTGAGACATTATTTTTTTTACAATTTTGTATATTAATTTTTTTATAATTTTTTATTCTGTCTAACTTACTAAACACAATATAAAATTAGTATCTTCTTATATTTATGTATTTTTATGTATTTATGTCTCATTTATATTGAGACAATAATCAAACACAACTTTAGTTCACCTTTTGGTTCTAGTTATTGGTTAGTCTATCTCTCTGTTCTCTCCATAAGTCAAAACTAACAACGTGTTCGTTTCATCCAGTCCACCTCCTGGACAAAGATCCAGTCATAAGGAGCCACGTGTCAGTGCCATATGGACAACTCCAGCTTCGCTTCAAGGAACTTGCAAAGCTCAAATTCACAGTAGCCACCAATTCCTCACCTGCAGGCAAAGCCTCACATTCAAATCGTGATCTGCACCGTCATATCCACATCTAACGGTCCACATTATCTCCATCACCCAAACATTACAAATTTCCCTCCACACAGCACTACTTTACGTGGTGCTGATCTGTTAACTTGATTCCGATGGCTTCCTCCGTAGCTCTAACCACCGCCTTTTCCACTGTTCCTTCTCTCCGACAACGCCCCTCCTCACACCACCACCCAACTCCACCACTCTCCTATCCTCTAAAACGCCACCGGTTCACTCTGCCGCTCCATCACTCCTTCAACGTCAGCACCAAATACAATTGGAGCAGGAAAAAACTATCCAATTTAAGTAGCACAGTCAGAGCTTCAACTGCCGGAGCTTCTGTAAATCCGGCACCGGCACCGGCATGGCAAGGAGCAGCCATAAAGCCTCTCCTAGCTTCCATAGCCACTGGAGTTATCCTCTGGTTCGCTCCTGTCCCCAGCGGCGTGTCCAAAAATGCTTGGCAGCTGCTGGCAATTTTCCTGGCCACCATCGTTGGAATCATCACTCAGCCACTGCCACTCGGTGCGGTGGCGCTGTTAGGCCTCGGCATCTCGGTCCTCACCAAAACCCTGACGTTCGCGGCAGCGTTCTCAGGTTTCGGCGATCCCATCCCCTGGCTCATCTGCTTCGCTTTCTTCTTCGCCAAAGGATTCATCAAGACCGGCCTTGGAAACCGCGTCGCGTACCAGTTCGTCTCCCTCTTCGGTAGCTCCTCGCTAGGGTTAGGTTACAGCCTGGTGTTCAGCGAAGCCTTGCTTGCGCCGGCGATTCCATCGGTTTCAGCGAGAGCCGGCGGGATCTTCCTGCCGCTGGTGAAGTCTCTGTGCACCGCGTGCGGTAGCAACCCTGGCGACGGAACAGAGAGGAGGCTAGGTGCGTGGTTATCGTTGACGTGTTTCCAGACTTCAGTAATATCTTCGGCTATGTTCCTGACGGGGATGGCGGCTAACCCTCTGTGCGCGAATCTGACTCAAAGCTCAATCAATCAAACAATTGGTTGGTTGGATTGGGCCAAAGCCGCCATTGTTCCAGGTTTAGTGTCGTTGGTGTTAGTCCCTTTGATATTATACATCATTTACCCGCCAACTCTGAAATCAAGCCCCGATGCTCCCAAGCTTGCGCGTCAGAAGTTGCAGAGCATGGGTCCTATGTCTTCTAATGAGAAGATTATGACTGCTACCTTACTTCTTACGGTATTCAATTCAATTCAATTTAATTCATAGATTATATGCAGTGATATGTTATTAATTAATTAAATACCAGGTGGGACTTTGGGTGTTTGGAGGAGTTCTCAACATAGATGCTGTAACTGCTGCGATTCTTGGATTAGCGGTACTCCTTGTTTCAGGGGTTGTTACTTGGAAAGAGTGCTTAGGAGAAGGAGTTGCATGGGATACTCTCACTTGGTTTGCTGCTCTCATTGCAATGGCTGCCTACTTAAATAAATATGGCCTTATTGCTTGGTTCAGCCAAACTGTAGTCAAGGTTATTTCTTTCTTTTACTCCTTTCTTATATTATCGTGACACGTTATTATTTAACTGAACTGACTGAGGGTTATTTGCGTTGCAGTTTGTGGGAGGATTAGGTCTGTCATGGCAACTATCATTTGGGATTCTAGTACTTTTGTATTTCTACTCGCATTACTTCTTTGCAAGTGGAGCTGCTCATATTGGTGCCATGTTCACTGCCTTCCTCTCTGTAGCCACTGCGTTGGGGACTCCTCCATTCTTTGGAGCCATGGTGCTATCATTCCTGTCCAACCTCATGGGTGGTCTTACCCACTATGGAATTGGCTCGGCTCCTGTGTTCTATGGAGCCAACTATGTGCCCCTTGCTCAATGGTGGGGCTATGGCTTGCTTATCAGTATCGTTAATATTCTTATCTGGTTGGGTCTTGGGGGTGTTTGGTGGAAAGCCATTGGCTTGTGGTAACAAAATTAAACTGCAGATTTTTGTACACATATTTTAGTTGAGGCCAATTCTATTCATCTTTTTTGTATCATTCTTTTCTAGATCCAACGAGTGTAATTTTACATGATTTTTTGACATGGAAATCCCATGTGTTTCCAGCAAACAGTGAAGTCAAGTCGAATCAATACTTGAACTTTCTTTTCATCATGATTCATGTCTTAAAGTTTGCTTAGCAAGTGGTTTAAAGAGACCATATATAACATCCCAAAAAAATAATTGTTATATCTAATGATATTGTTAAAATCATGCATTAAAACTTTTTCTCTTATCTACTACTCATCCAATAGTTTGCTGTGGTTGGTTGTCAATGAAATTTCTGAGATTGTCAAATTAGTAAATTTTCTGTACTTTATTTAGATTTTTCTCAATATGCTTTTTTTGAAAGTTTTATTCTCTTTTTGACTATCCAACGAGATTCAAAAGTAAAGGAGTGGATGAGTTTAATTAGTCTAACAAAGAATTCAACAACGAATCCAAAAGACTGATGAAACAATGAAAGCCTATGTTATATCTCCATAGAGTATATACTTTTCCTTTTAACATATATTTAGACATACTTTCCCTTATCAAATTTTCAAACTCCTGTAAAAATAAATTATCAAACTCGCAACATTAGTAGTAGGCAATTAGTAATTTTGTATGTGTTTGAATTAGCGTTTATAAATAGAAGTTTTTATAAAATTAATTTTATAAAATTGATTTCGATTAAAAGTGAGTTGGTATTAATATAGTTTATGTTTAGTAATTTTTATTTAAAATAAATTATAGTAAAATAAATATTATTTAGATTACATGATTTAAAATCACTTCTAGATAAAAAATTATAGAAAAAGATATAAATTTAAATAATTATTTTATATTATTTTATAATTTTATTTTAAATATTTAAATAAATTTTAATTTTTTAGCATTTCAGTACTCTTTAGTACTCTAATAGAATTAATAGAATTATAATTCAAAACCAAAAATATTCTATTTTTTAGTATTTTTAATATTTTTTAATACTCTAATAAAATTAATAGAATCATAATTCAAAAATAAAAAAAATATTTTATACAAAAAAAATAAAAATAACAATAAAAAAATTTATATAAATAAAAATAATAAGAGTTTTATAAAAAATAATATGTATGAGAGAATATTAAAAAAATAATATTATAAAAAAATAACAAAATTTATCGTATAAATAATAAAGAATACAATTGGTATATAAAAATAAATTTTAGTATAAAATAAAAACTTGAACGCAAAAATAAAAAATTATAGCTTTTAACAAACATAAATTGAAAGATAGAATCCAATTTTTTTTTTAAAAAAAAAGTTAAACTTTCAGAAAAAATTAGACAAATTTTATATTTCAAACACTAAATCCAACGCACCCTTTGTGACTAAGTACATATATGCTGCCAAAATTCTTCTTCATGAATTGAATATCTGATGACGGATGGTGATGCCTCAATTATTATTTTGTGAATAAGTTAAGTTGAAACTGATCAAATCCATCACGTAAAGTTTTGTTGGAAGGAACGAGTTGTTTTGGGAACCAATGGTGGAGGTGAGCCTATGACTAAACTACCTTTAATTCTAGGAGTGATATGAACCGCATTAGGCCAGAGTCTTATAATTAATCAATTTTATTATATTTATATATAGTTTATTTAAAAAAATAATATATATTTATTAAAAAAATTAATTTATTTAGTATAAATCTCTTTTATATTATTAATATTTAACTTGTTAAAAAACAATGTATAATTAATGTTTAAAGTTATTAATATCTTTTAATATTTTAATTAATATTTTTTTATATATTAATAAATTATTATATAAAAATATTAGCTCTCAATTACTTAAAGACTTATAAAAAAATACTCTAATTAATAGAGAAAATTTTCCTCTCTTTTCTTGCGTGATGTTAAAATAACATTTTTCTCTCCTCTATTTTCTCCTTTTATTTTATAAATGTACATTTTTCTCTCTTTTAACTTTTAAAAAACCTTTTCTTTAATCCATTTAAACTTTTTGTATTAACTAATGATAACTTTATCCATTCAAAAAAAAATTATTTTTTAAAAAAATATACATTAACAAAAATTTTATTTTTTTCATTAAATTTTGCTTACTAAAATACTCTTTAATAGATTATTCTTTTATTGATTAAATTGTATTTTTTAAAAAAATTAATAATTATATTATTTTTTTCTAAAATACCCTTCAATAATCTTTTAATTATTAAATCATAATTTTACCAAAATTTTCATTAACAATTTTTTTTATATTTTACTATTAATTTTTTGATATCTATATATATTATTTTAACATTAAATAAAAAAATTTAATAAAATTATTTTTCAATATCAATATATATTAATTATTTTACATATTAACAGTGGTAAATTTTTTTTATTTAATGTTAAAATAATATATATTAATATAAAAAAATTTATAATAAAATATAAAAATAATTATTAACAAAAATTTTGGTAAAATCAAAATTTAATAATTAAAAAATTATTGAAAGGTAGGTATCTTAGAAAAAAATATTTAATTATTAACTTTTTAAAAGTATTTTAGTAAAAATATAATTTAATCAATAAAAAATAATTTATTAAAAGGTATTTTGATAAGTAAAATTTAATGAAAAAATAAAATTTTTTCTAATGGGTATTTTTTCAAAAAATAATTTATTTTTTCTTGAAAAATAGATAAAATTAATATTAATTAACACAAAAAATTTAAAATGGATTAAAGAGGAGGTTTTTTAAAAGTGAGAAGAGAATAAAATATACATATATAAAATAGAGGAAAGAGGAATGTCATTTTAGCAACTCACACGAGAGGATAATAGTATTTTCTCTAATTAATACAATTTTAAAGTTGTATTCAATTTTTTATGGTTAAAAAATAAAATAATTTAGTTATATTTTCTCTCAAAATATCAATATCACATACCTTTTTTTATTGAGCACAAATAATAATATTTTATAACTAAACACTATATTCATTTTTAGTTAATTTAAAACTTGATGTTATTAATTCACTAAAACAAATTTATTTTGTATCATTTCTAATTTTAAATTAATAATACATGTTAAACGAATAACTTCTTACGACAATAATAATACATTTTATCAAATATTATTATTTAAATCTAACTTATCTTTTTTTAACAAAATAGTGATTCGTAATTCTGTCCGAAAAGGTTCATAACTTTCATAAGTTGCATCTATTTTGTTATACTTAAATAATAAAATAATTTAGTTATATTTTCTCTCAAAATATCAATATGACATATTTTTTTACTGCGTGAATAATAATATTTCATAACTTAATACTGTATTCATTTTTAGTTACTTTCAAACTTCAGGTTATTAGTCCACTAAAACAAATTTAATTTTTATCATTTTTAATTTCAAATAAATAATACATACTAGACTCATAACTACTTCTTACTAATAAAGAAGAATATATTTTAAAAAAATATTATTATTTGAATTCAAATTGTCTTTTTTTACAAAGCAATGATTCAATAAAAAAAATTCACAATTTTTATAAGTTGTATCCAACTTGTTATACTTAAGTGATAAAATAATTTTAGTTATTTTTTCTTTCAAAACATCAATATGACATATTTTAAATATTTGGTTTGGATAATAATATTTTATAACTGGACACTATATATTCATTTTAATTAATTTCAAATTTGAGGTTATTGGTCCATTAAAACAAATTCATTTTATAAAACTTCTAATTTCAGATAAATATATAATACATGCTAAACTGATAATTTCTTATGGAAAGAATAATACATTTTAACAAATATTATTATTTAAATCCAAATTATTATTTCTTGCAAAGCAATGATTCTTCAATCCGTCGAGGTTCACAACTTTCATAAAAGATCACAATTTTTGTATATAATAATCGTTATACCTAACAAAAGTTTAAGTTTTAAATAATAACATTTAGATGTATATGAATACAAGCAAACTTAACCTTTCTTGAAAAGGAATAACTCAATTTAAA
Source organism: Arachis stenosperma (assembly GCF_014773155.1). NCBI lineage: Eukaryota > Viridiplantae > Streptophyta > Magnoliopsida > Fabales > Fabaceae > Arachis > Arachis stenosperma. The sequence goes on from NC_080384.1 coordinate 26,348,152, forward strand.
GTATTTACGAAATTGATAAAATATAGTTCGATAATATTTTATGAGAAAATATAAAGAAATAATACTTTTTTTAAACCACCTAAACAATAAGTTAAAAAAAGTTAATTTTAATTTTAAAATTTAAATTTTGAATTAATTAGATATAATTCTTATTAGTGAGCTTGAAATAAAGTCTGTTATTTACGTTGTTCGTATATTTTATTGTTCACCTAATGAGATTGTTTATTAATATTTTAAGGGTTATGCTAGGTAACTAATAATTTTTTTGAACAATATGAACAACTACCAATCAAATAATCAAAACATATTACATCTCCAAATTATCCACCTAAATTTTAATATTAGAACTAGTGTATATTCCCGTGTCCTGCACGGGATAATATATAAAATTATATAATTTTTTTATTAAAATTTAAATTAAAAAAATATAATAATTATTATTACTTAAAAATATTAAAAATAATTAATATTTATTTTAATCAATTTGAATTGGTTGAATGATCATCTCATTTGTTTGCTTAAGCAAGTATTTGGAGTTCGAATCTCGTCTTGTGTGTATATAACAATCCATTAGTTAGTGACTGACCTTTAATAAATAGAGCATCAATATATGGTGGATTAGTTCTCGATTTGCCGAGTTATAAAATTCGTAGAAAAAAATTGTATTTGTCTTTAAAATAGATTAATTTTTCATTAATAGCAATACTTATAAACTTTTGTCTTTATTAAATTTACTTGGGACAATTTTATTTGTTGGTATCATATTCATTCTTAAAGTCAAAATAATATTATCAACATTGTTATTTGTTAAAACTTCACATTTTATAAAAAAAATTTTAAATTTTCAAATTCATAAACTTATGTCATTATAAAAATTATTAGATCGATTAATATTTCTTGATAACATGGTGTACCGAAACATCGTTGAGTATTAGTTAGTGCGAAAAGAAATCAATAACAACTTTTGTTATTCAATATATAATTTACGGGCCTGCTATACATCTCTGTAACCATGTAACCAAGTTGGCACAAACCAAAAACAAATAACGCGCTTCCAATCTCATTAAATAAACATAACTTCCACGCGCCCCATACAAACCAAACGACTCTTCATTCGAGCTTCATTATGAAAAAATGTTTATTCTTTTGCAACACACACAAAATCGTTCCGTCTCTTCAAATCTCTTTCAAAATCATTCAAACTTTAGTCACGTTCTCTGCGAAAACCACTACTCCAGCAGAATCGAGAGAATATTTGGCAAGCAACAACAAAAAAAAGAACGAAAACAGGATCACATAGGGATGTCAATGGGGTGGGGCGGGGGCGGGGGATGCCTCCCTGCTCCTCGTCCCCGCCCCCAGAATTAATCCCCGCTCCCACCCCGATCCTCGCCATGGGGGGATAATTGTCCACATTTCCGTTCCCCGCGTTTCCCGCGGAGCTCCATTCCCCATCTCCCTATATTTAACATTTATATGAAAATTATAGTAAAAAAAATCAAAATACAAACAACAAAACATTATTGCATGTTTTGGCTAACTTCTTGTCCTCCCTCTTGTGTTTCTTCTTGTCCTTCTTCTTATGTTTCTTGGAGATGCGCTTCAATTGTTTGACTCTCATCACCTTGAGTTGGTTCTATCTCATTATTATTTTCAATAGGAGTTGAGTTAAAACTATCCATCCTGGACATAAACAGTAAAATTTAACACAGAAACACTAAATTAGATTCTAGCTCAACTTCATATACAAAGAAAAAATTCAGAAAACAAAAATAAAAAACAAAACAGGGCCTGTATAATTCTAAACAACTATATAAAAGCAAAACAGGACCTGTATAATTCTAAACAACTATAAATAAAAAGGAGTGAGAGTGGATGATCTTGAATCACACAAGTTTACAACGGGACTGCCATGTAATTGACGCCAACACTACAAAGGAGGATTTCATGGAACCATTATTTTGTTCTTCTCTATTTGAATTGCTGAAAAAGTTAATTTACTAATAATACAGTACAAACATTGCTTATGAGTTGAAACTTGAAAGTTGCAACTTAAAAGTAAGTAGAAAAACATATATAGAACTCCATGTATGGTATGCTCACAGCATATACATATATAAATTTAATTAAATTAATATGTTTTAAACTATAACTATTAAGCATCCTCACAGTACAGACTTGTGATGCTGATGATTTTGAGAATATGCATGTGATACCAAATACACAAATTGCAGAATGTCAACCAAGTATAAGTCCTTTTTATTTGGTATGAGATGCCAATACTAATATGTTATGTATTTATTTATTACATATTGTAATAATAAAAAAGTGACATTAGTAATGATAAGTAAAACAAGGCCAAGGTTATAAACAGAACACAGGAGGAATGATTTAATATAAATCACACAGGTTTTTTGTATTGCATAGAAGAAATGGCATGAACACAACATGATAGAAAGAGAGAGTTACTAAGATCGTAAACAAAATACAGTATGGCATAAATAGAACAGCCAACAAAATCAGAAGTTCAGAACCGCATTCATTAACAAAAACAACAACCACCAACATCAAAAAATTAAAATCAAAATCAAATTCATGAAAAAAAAAAGAATTTTAAAGTATGAAAAATTACATTATCAGAAACTAATTATTAATTAGCATGCATTCAAATTAATGAAGTAAAATGATAAAATCTAAGCAAAAAAGGAGAGAACAGTGAATCTTACCAGGGATAAGGGAGAAATGGCCGAAGAGGTCAGAGACGCAGGTGAAAAGAAGAGTAGAGACGCAATGTAACAATGCAAGATGGCGGCGGCGCAGGAGTTGAACAGACTCAACGGAGCAGCAACATTGGCGAAGAAAGAGGGGAACGACACGGTGCGGTGATGACACGGTGAGTGGGCCGGCTGAAACGGACAGTGGCGAGGCCGCAAGGGAGGTGTTCGGAGGTGGCTGGCTGGGTGCAAAGAGGACGGAGAGAATGACGTTAGGATTTTTGCTAGTAAAGAATTTATAAAAATATTCGCGTTGTAGATATAACTTCTAAACTAACAGAAATCCCTTCGTGCAAACGTTTTGGTTGTCACAAGTAACAAACCCCTTTAAAATTGATAACTGAGTATTTAAACCTCGGGTCGTCTTCTCAAGGAATTGCAGGGAGGTATGTTCTTATTATTGGTTATGCAAAAGTATGTTTGGGGTTTTGGATTAAGGTAAAAGATATGTTGAATGACACTTAAAATAAAATAATAATAACTGTAAATTAAACTCTTGGTAAAGTATAAGAATTGGAAGTCCTATCCTAGTTATCCTTATCAATTGTGATGAGAATTGGATTTTTCTCCCACTTTGTTAACCTCTAACTATGAAGGTAAGTTAAGTGGATGAATTAATTTTGATTCCTCAGGTCCTAGTTTTTCCTTGGGAAAAGTCAGAGTTATTGGAACTTGAATTAATGAAATGAAGAAATCCAATTTTCAATCAACAATGAATTTGATAACTCAAGAGTCACCAATTATTTAACCAAAGCCAAAAAGGGAAACTATCTAAATTAAATAAAAGCATTCATAAATAAAACAATCGTAAACTGAAATATCTCAAATAACATTAATTAAGAAAATCAATCTAAACATGGAACATTGAAAATAAATAAATACAAAGAACATTGAACCTGGGATCGAGAGTCACTCCTAAAACTAGGAGAAGTCCTAAATCCTAATTTCTAAAAACTCTACCTAAATCCTAAAGAGAGAGAGGAGAGAACCTCTCTCAAAACTAGATCTAAATCATGGAAAGTGAATTATGAAAGCATGATGAGTCTCTGCAAATTTTCTGACTTTAATCTGTGTTTCTGGGCCGAAAACTGGGTTGAAATGCGGCCTAGAATCTCTGTCAGTGACTTTTGTAATTCTGCAGATCGCGCACGCCACGCGATCGCGTCATCCATGCGGACGCGTCATTCGCGTTTTTTCCCTGCCACGCGTTCGCGTCGTCCATGCTTCCGCGTCACTTGTGCTTTTCCAATTCGCGCGGTCATATGAGCCATGCGGCCGCGTCACTGTGGATTCCTTTCTTCCGCGCGGTCGCGTCGCTGACGCATACGCATCACTTCTCGCTGGTCATCTCCTCTACTTCTTGTGTTCCTTCTATTTTTGCAAGCTTCCTTCCCAATCTCTCACTCATTCATGCCCTATAAAGCCTGAAATACTTAACACACAGATCAAGGTATTGAATGGTAATAAGAGAGGATTAAGATTAGCTAACTTAAGACCAAAGAAGCATGTTTTCAATCATGTAATAATTTTAGGAAGGAAATATAAATGCATGCTAATTATATGAATAAGTGGGTAAAGACCATGATAAAACCACACAATTAAGCACATTGTAAACCATAAAATAGTGGTTTATCAGAGAACACAGAGGGGGGTTCACGTCTTCGCGAGGAGGGTGAGGGTGACTGGGTAGCTAGTAGCGGCACTAGTGTGTGGAAAGAGGGGCTAGGGTTTCCAAATTTTCGATATATATAAAATGTGAAATGACTAAAAAACCAAAGTAAAAAATAAATTACTAATGGTGTTTAAGTAATTTAATATATTCGGGGGCTGTGGGGAATATGGGGACGGGGACGGGGATCCCCGCACCTGCTTCGGGGGAATTTTGCCCCCCATCCCCGTCCCCGCAGGGAAAATTTTCCACCATTAGGGCACCATTTGGGGCGGTCCCCACGGGGATCCCCGCCTCCTGGGAATTTTTGACACCCCTAGGATCACAGAATACAAAAGGTATGAAAAAAGCTACTGTTCATCTGATATCTTGCAATGTCGCGTTTCTCCTAGTTGAATTTTAGGTTTATTGAATTTATTTTCTTCGTTTAGCATATCAAATTATTGTGCATGCATTTCTACAGTATAACTAGGGTTTGGAATGAAATTTATTGTTTTTTTATTCAGTCCAGTAGACAGTGTAACTAGCGCTTTAAAATTGGTTGTTACACTGTTCAGTACTTCTTTTGCATGGAAAATACTATTCTTGATGATTAAAAATTGAAATCGATTTATTCTTGATATGAACATTTTTGGGTTCGGTGGCATTCTTGAAATACTGTGATTGAATTTTTACAGTAGTATAATTAGGGATTTGGAATAAATTTTGTGCATATTTTTAAATTTGGCAAAATGAATTTTATTCGGTTCGATTTGCTTTATTCGGTGGCTTCCTTTTACTTTGTTCGGTAGCTTTTTATTGACTTGATTAAGATATAAATGCTTGTGGTTATTGGTGTATTGAGTGAAGTATTGACCAAACCTTTTTCTTACAGCAAAACAAAACAAGACAATGGCAACAATGAAGCCGCACTATAACGTAAGCACATTAAATATATTTATCCGCTTTCATTCGAATAATATCTATTTTGTATTATAAATATATTCTCATATTCTGTTTCAAAATTTGCAGAAAACTCATTATTGCAGATGCCAAACAAAGGTAATGGCAACAGTGTACAGGGATATGACTCAAGAAAAGAAAGATATAGTGGAAGAAATGGGATTTGGTACCCTGGCACATGTCCCAGAAATGAATGTCTCCCATGCGCTGTTGAGAGAATTGATTGATCACTTTGATGAAGAGAAAGGATGCTTGAAAACTCTCCAGGGCAGAATATACATAACTCCTCGAAAAGTAGCAGCTGCCTTGGGCATAACGAACAGAGGTAATACACTTTTCACTTACGGCTTATTTTCAGTTCATTGGTTTACAAAAAATTAAACTGAGCCTTTTTGACTGATTTGTGCTACTAAAATATTGTAGGGAATTGTTTTGATGATAAATTTGATTACAACAAGCTGAATGTAGAAGACAAGGGAATATTTGAGAGCGTCAAAAATATTTTCTTGGCCACTTTGACAAGGAATGTTCTGGATATGAGCATAGAAGGGGAGGAGAACCAGAAAAAGTTCAAGAGGACTTTTGTTGTCTTCATACAAAAGTGCTTCTTACTGCCCACAACAGTAAATGTGGCCTCCCCAATCCATAAGCCACCAATCTTTCATGTGGACAACATACGTGAATGGGATTGGGCAAAACATGTGCTTAACTTCTTGATGAAAGGAGTTGAAAACAAAAAAAGGGAAGAAACTATCTGCTGATGGCTGTGTTTTTGTGTTGATGCTGATAGGGGTGTTCGCGGTGCGGTTTGGTTCGGTTTTTGAGAGAAAAGTCATCCGATCCGATCGTCTAATTAAAGTGCGGTTCGGTTTGGTTCGGTTTTTTTGTAAAGGTCATCCGAACCAAACCAAACCAATTAAAATCGGTTTGGTTTGGTTTGGTTTGTTCGGTTTTTTCAATCAAATAAAAAAAATTCTACCATACTATTATGCAAGGTCATAACATTGAAATCGACAAACCGAAATACACAATAACTAACAAAGTCTTGATCTAATGAAATTTAACGACAACAAAATTCAAATACGACAATTAAAGAAGTTCAATAGTTCAACAGTCAACACAACTGAAAATAAAAATAAATTATCATTAAACTGATAGCAAAGTTATGGTGCCTTCTCCAACAAAATAGCTAAACTTCTTAATGCAAACCAACCTGAAATAAAAAAAAACAGTGACATAATAAGAACAACAACAAGAAGCAAGCAAGGCAGCAATAAACCAGCAAGGCAGCAATTCAATAAACCAGCAAGGCGGCAATAAACCAGCAAGGCGGCAATTCAATAAACCAGCAAGGCAGCAATCTAACAATTCAATAAACCAGCAATTCAATAAACAGCAACAAAAGAAATTACCAAATAATTCATCAAATCAGCAAGGCAGCAACCAGCAATAAACAGCAACCAGTAAGGCAGCAAATGCTTCAAATTACCTGAATTGGTGGCTCGAGTTCCATATTGACTTGGGAGGAAGTCTAACAGAAGACTAACAGAAGTGTCATTGCATTATGCAAGAAAATAACACATCTAAAGGTATATTACAAACAATAAAATTCTTCCTTTCTATTTTTAATACCATTATATCAATATATTTAGAATGTTGAAAACATCTTTCATAGTACAAAGAACTTCATAACTTGCAATTGAAATGCACTTTCTCACAAAAATGCAGGCAATACATAAATACATTGTGCCCACCTAGTTCTCTTGAAACGAAAAGCCGCAACTAAGACATGTGTAGAAAGACCAATTACCTTAGACAATTGCACCTTCTGTTCATCAATTATATTGATTCCAAATTCTCTTCTTATATCCGGCCAAAGCCCAGTACCAGATAATGAAAAACAAATACTAGGAATCAACAACAATGAACAATGAACAACAATGAACAAATAATTAAGAAAACAAAAGCAGAAACACAACAAAATAAAAAATTACTAGCATTTAGCAATAATGAACAATGAACAACAATCAGCAACAATGAACAAATAATGAACAACAATGAACAACAATCAGCAATAATGAACAAATAGATTGAACAGAAATTGAATACAAATAAATCACAAAATCAACTCAAAACAAGCAAAAATAAATTAAACCCAGCAGCTCAGAATCACAGAATCAGAATTACTAATAAATTAAATCACAAAATCAACTCAAAACAAACAACTGAAATTAACAAAATCATTAAACAAACACAGTAATCATTAGTATTATTAACAAAATTTCAAAACAAGCAAAATAAGTGCAGAAAATCAAAAATCAATTCAGAAACACATAATCACAGAATCAGAGAATCACAGAACTTGAACTAAGCAAAACAAGCAAATTTGAACCCAGCAACTCAGAAGCACAGAATCAGAGTTATTAACAAGAAATTAACAAAACCCTAAACAAATCCAGTAACTCAGAATCATAGAAATTATAATTAACAAAATCAAACCCTAACTATTTCATAATTATAAACCCAATATGTTTAATTGCTTCAGATACATAGAAGGAGATAAAATCAAACCTGAAGTCAAGTGGATGGGAAGGAGGAAGAGCACTGGAAGAAGGCCAACCGGTGGCTGCTGTGTTGTGGGTGGCCAGGCCAGAAACGCAGCAGTACTGCTATGGGTGGCCACAAACGGTGATGCAGGTGGCCAGATCGGTCCTGTTGGTGGCGCTGGGGTGCCGCTGGATGGTGCTGGCGAGCCAGGCGAGGTGATGTGTTGAGGGATCTTCGTCTTCGTGGTGCACCGGCGATGGGGGATCTTCGTCTTCGTGGCTTCGAGTCTCAAGGAGGTGGGTGGCTCAGGCTGGCTCCGTGGCTGGGTCTGGGTGAGTGGGTGTGCACTGTGCAAGCCGCAGAGGGCGAGATCTCAGGCAGGCTGGCTCCGATCTGGGATTCGGGGGTTAGGTACTTAGGTTTCCATGGGGGATTTGGGGAGGGACTCGCGCAGCAATAAGGAAGGTAACGCGTTTGGGGGGGTGGGGGTGGGGTAGGTAGTTTTTAATTTTTAGGGTTTTGGGAAGAACCGGTTTGGTTCGGTTCGGTTAGGGTTTTGGTGGCAAGAACCGAAAACCAAACCGAACCGAAAAAACTGCAAAATATCACCTTTTTCGGTTTTTTTGGTTTTCGGTTAATTCGGTTTTCGGTTTTTCCGGTTCTGTTCATCGGTTTAGTTCGGTCCAGATCGATTTTGAACACCCCTAGATACTGATATACTTTCACAAAACCAAGTTCCCTCGCCCATTTGCACCTGAGGCTCCCCCCGCACCTTGGGTGGCCCATTGGACAAAGGAAATGATGGTTGAATGGATTTCTAGAGAAGCAACAGAACTATTGGTAAATACTCTACTAAAATTTCTCCTAAAATTTGGTTTCGAATGCTTTTAAAATCACTACTAACTAAATAAGCTTCTGTTTTAGGTTATAATTAATTTATTTGTCCTACTGGCAATTGTTTACCATATAAACCTTATTCGATTCGGTGAGCTCGCTCCTTTTGCTTCACTTGATTCTTACTGTGTTCAATTGAGTCCATATGCATGCAAAAATGTTTCTTTGATCCTTAAATAATCATCATGTTTTATGACTTTTTATTGAGCACATTGGTATCATTCGGTAAAGTGGTTTGCTCATGTTGATTAAATGGTTGTTATTGTATTTCTCATTAAATAATTGACTCCTTGTTTCTGTTTTAGGGAGTTCTGTACAAAAAAAAAAAGAAACAAAAAAGTTGGATAAAAAAGAAAAAGAAAAGAAAATTAAAAAGAAAATTGTCAATGTGGATTCTTCTTCGGAAGAAGAAAGATTTTCTGAATCTGAATCTCAATCTGAATCCGACAAAACACCACCGGCAAAGAGAGCAAGACAAACAAAGGTGGTTGATGAGAAGGATTTACAATCAGCAACTGAAACTGAAAGCATTCCCACGGATTCAACAAGCAAAAGTGAATCCAAAAACCAGTAAGATTAATTTTCATATTGATTTCATTTAACTTGTATTTGCTTAAATTCGTTCTTATACACTTGTCCTTATGTATTGTAGAGAAGAAGAAATCGAAACAACCAGAACAAAAAAAAAAATTGGTGGTTAAAAAATAAACCAAAAAAATGAAGCCAATGCTGACAGATTCAGAGAGTACAAGCAAATCTGAAAGCCAGTAAGTATTATTCAGAAACTGAATTTCTTTTGGTTCGGTGGTCTTCTAACTTTCGGTTCTGCCTTTAATTGTTTTTGATTTGGTGTTGTCTGTTAGTTTGGTTGAATTGATTGTTATTTTCTTGTTCTTGCTTATATTTTTGTCAGTTATAAATTCGATGTGTTTGTCTTTCTTGCAAAGAAAAAGAAATTGAGAAAACACCCATAATAAAAAGAAAACAACCACAAAGGGTGGCAAAAAAACAAACCCAATTTAACAGGGGGTAAGTTTCTCGAATAAGATTTTCTTTTATTGATACTTTCGTTTTAGGTGTATTAATACTTATTTTATGAACTTTCAGAACTGAACAAAGAAAAGAAAACACTGCAGAAAGAAGAAGGCAAGCGTTGGAGATGATAAGAGAAAAAAGATAAAAAAAAGAAATGATAGAGCTCAGTCAACACACATTGCTCCAGATCAGTTTGCCTCAACAGAGGAACGAAATGAATCCTCTCAGACGTAAGATTCAATTTCTTATGCCAATTTCTTTTCGTTTCTTTGCTTACTTTCGCTAAAACCTTTTGTAATTCCTCTAGATTCAATTAATAATATTTATTTATCTTGGTTAGACTGCCAACTGTAAATCTGGGAAGTGAACCACTCTTGCAGACTCAGGAAAGCTGCACACCGTCTGTAAATGCCCAAGACAATACCAGGTTCGTTGCACTCTTTACTTTTGGTTTGATGGTTTCCAAAAATAAATTTGATGTGTTTCTAAACCTCTGCTTTTAATCTTGGTTTTTAATTTTAATTTGTATTTTTTTAGGAAAAATACTCCAGAATCCATAGTAAAATATTTTAGAAAAAAGAAAATTCATCAAAGAAAGACTTTAAAAAGTCCACCAGTGTAAGTTAAAAATATTTATGTCACTCTATCAGATTTAGCTAATTAAATTTTGTTTAATTAATCTCACAAAAAATGTGTTTAAATGTCACTAGTGCTACACCCAATTCTCAGCTACAGATCATTCTGGTTCAACAAGAAACTCATTCTGAACCTTTGAATATATGAGCTTTTCAATGAGCGGATTCCCGTTTCTTAGAATAATTTATAATTATTCAACATTAACTTCTTCCTTGTTTACATTCATTAGAAATCCTCTTGCATTATTGTCTCTTCCAAGTTTTCTTCAGGAAGAGTTGATCAATGATGAATTTATATATGTCCCTCCCGAAAGTCAAACACAACAAACCTCTGATAAAGAGTAAGTTTATAAATATTTATTCACCACATGAATCTTGTTTGGTTTTGTGGCTGATGAGCGGATAATTTGTACGCTTTTTGGCATTGTTTTTAGTATGTTTTTAGTGTGATCTAGTTAGTTTTTAGTATATTTTTATTAGTTTTTAATTAAAATTCACTTTTCTGGACTTTACTATGAGTTTGTGTGTTTTTCTGTGATTTCAGGTATTTTCTGGCTGAAATTGAGGGATCTGAGCAAAAATCTGATCCAGAGACCCAAAAGGACTGCAGATGCTGTTGGATTCTGACCTCCCTGCACTCAAAGTGGATTTTTTCGAGCTACAGAAGCCCAATTGGCGCGCTCTCAACGGCGTTGGAAAGTAGACATCCTGGGCTTTCCAGCAATATATGATAGTCCATACTTTGCCCAAGATTTGATGGCCCAAATCGGCGTTCAAAGTCACCTCAAGAAATTCCAGCGTTAAACGCCGGAACTGGCACCCAAATGGGAGTTAAACGCCCAAACTGGCATAAAAGCTGGCGTTTAACTCCAAGAGGAGTCTCTACACGAAAAAGCTTCATTTGCTCAGCCCAAGCACACACCAAGTGGGCCCGGAAGTGGATTTTTATGTCATTTACTCATCTTTGTACACCTTAGGCTACTAGTTTTCTATAAGTAGGACCTTTTACTATTGTATTTGACATCTTGGTAGCTATCTTTGAGTTTTATGCTATCTTAGATCACTGGGAGGCTGGCTTCACGGCCATGCCTGGACCCTGTTCTTATGTATTTTCAACGGTGGAGTTTCTACACACCATAGATTAAGGTGTGGAGCTCTGCTGTACCTCGAGTATTAATGCAATTACTATTGTTCCTCTATTCAATTCCGCTTGTTCTTTGTCCAAGATATCACTTGTTCTTCAACTTGATGAAGGTGATGATTGTCACGGATCATCACCATTCTCACTTATGAACAAAGTGACTGACAACCATTCTTGTTCTACAAGCATCCAAGGCTTAGTGAATATCTCTTGGATTCCTGATACACGATGCATGGTTGATCGCCTGACAACCGAGTGCTCGCCTGACAAACGAGCCAGCCATTCCGTGAGATCAGAGTCTTCGTGGTATAGGCAAGAACTGATGGCGGCATTCAAGAGAATCCGGAAGGTCTAACCTTGTCTGTGGTATTCTGAGTAGGATTCAATGATTGAATGACTGTGACGTGCTTCAAACTCCTAGCAGGCGGGGCGTTAGTGACAGACGCAAAAGGATCGATGGATTTTATTCCGGCCTGACCGAGAACCGACAGCTGATTAGCCATATGCTGTGACAGAGCATGGGAACATTTTCACTGAGAGGATGGGAGGTAGCCATTGACAACGGTGAAACCCTACACGAGCTTGCCATGGAAAGGAGTGAGAAGGATTGGATGAAGACTGTAGGAAAGCAGAGTGATGGAATGGAAGGCATCTTCATACACTTATCTGAAGCTCTCACCAATGATATACATAAGTATCTCTATCTTTATCTTTATGTTTTATTCATCATCTATACCCATTTGAGTCTGCCTGACTGAGATTTACAAGGTGACCATAGCTTGCTTCATAGCAACAATCTCCGTGGGATCGACCCTTACTCACGTAAGGTTTATTACTTGGACGACCCAGTGCACTTGCTGGTTAGTTGTGCGAAGTTGTGTTTATGCCATGGTATTGAGCACCAAGTCTTTGGAGCCATTACTAGGGATTATTTGAGATGTGAAAAGTATTGATCACAATTTCGTGCACCAAGTTTTTGGCGCCGTTGCCGGGGATTGTTCGTGTATGGACAACTGACGGTTCATCTTATTGCTTAGATTAGGTATTTTTTTTTTCGAAATTTTTGAAGATGAATTCTAGAGTTTCATGATGATTTGTTGAAATCTGGCTGGCTGAGAAGCCATGTCTAATCTCATTGGACCGAGGTTTCAACTTATCATCACAGAAGCTTGTTGATTTTTTGTTATCAATCTTGCTTTTGGAGCAGTGATCTGCTAAGGCTTGGCTGGCTTTTGGCCATGTCTAGTGCTTTGGACCGAAGCTTTCTTTGAAAGCTTGGCTGGCTGTGAAGCCATGTCTAATTCCTGGACCGGAGTCTTAGACTAGCATTGCACTGATTCCTGGAATTCTCATTAAGAATTTTGATATCTTTTTCCACTTAATTTTCGAAAATCACAAAAAAAAAAAATTCACAAAATCATAAAAACCAAAAATATTTGATGTTTCTTGCTTGAGTCTAGTGTTTCATCTTAAGTTTGGTGTCAATTGCATACATTCATTCATGTGTCTCAAGGATCTTCAAGTGATTCTTGATGATTTCTTACTCTGATCTTTGAATTCTTTTGACTTGAGTGATTATGTGTCTCATGTAGTGTCAGTAGTATACAAACTGCTAAGTTTGGTGTCTTGCATGCATTGTTATTTGATTCTTGTTGCTATTTGATTATTAAAAATCCAAAAATATTTTTAATTTGTATCTTTTCAAGTCAATAACACAAAGAATTGAAGATTCAGAACAAACTGCAGAGGAATTATACAGAAAAAGCTGAGCATTCGAAAATGCCCAGTAAATAAGACAGACTGGCGTTTAAACGCCAGCCAGGGTACCTGGTTGGGCGTTTAACGCCCAAAAAGGGTGCATTTTGGGCGTTAAACGCCAGAATGGATACCATTCTGGGCGTTTAACGCCAGGATGGTAAAGGGGGAAGATTTTGTTTTCAAAATCAATTTTTTTTCAAGTTTTCAAAGTTTTTCAAAATCAAATCTTTTTCAAATCATATCTTTTCAATCAAATGTTTTTAATATCAATTTCTTTCCTTTTTCAAAGATACTTACTAACAATTAATGATTTGATTGAACATCTCAAATTTGTTGCCTTTTCTGTTGAGAAAGGTTTAATGTTTGAATCATATCTTTTCTTGTTAGGCAAGTCATTAATTTTTAAAATCAAATCTTTTTAAAATTGTTTTCAAAACATATCTTTTAAAATTGTTTTCAAATCAAATCTTTTCAATCATATCTTTTTAATCACATCTTTTTCAAAATAAGTTTTCAATCAAATCTTTTTAACTTCTAATTTCAAAATCTTTTTCAAAAATCACTTGATTTTTCCACTTTGAATTTTCGAAAATTATCAATCAATTTTTCAAAATGTTTTCAAAATCTTTTTAATTGAATTTTCGAAAATTCTCTTCCCTCCTTCTCACATCCTTCTATTTATGGAGTACTACTCCTTCTTAATGCACAATTCGAACTCTATCTAATCAAGTTCGAATTCTTCTACCTCCTTCTTCTATTTTTCTTTACCTCTGACACCTCAAGGAATCTCTATACTGTGACATAGAGGATTCCATATCTTCTTGTTCTCTTCTCTTTCATATGAGCAGGAGCAGAGACAAAGGCATTCTTGTTGAAGCTGACCCTGAACCTGAAAGGACCTTGAAGCGAAAGCTAAGAGAAGCTAAGGCACAACCCTCTATAGAGGACCTAACCGAATTCTTCAAAGAAGAAGAAGACATGGCAGCCGAAAATAACAACAATGCCAACAATGCAAGGAAGGTGCTGGGTGACTTTACTGCACCTACTCCCGACTTCTATGGGAGAAGCATCTCTATCCCTGCCATTGGAGCAAACAACTTTGAGCTTAAGCCTCAGTTGGTTTCTCTACTGCAACAGAATTGCAAGTTCCATGGACTTCCAATGGAAGATCCACATCAGTTTTTAGCTGAGTTCTTGCAAATCTGTGACACAGTCAAGACTAATGGGGTTGACCCTGAGGTCTACAGACTGATGCTATTCCCTTTTGCTGTAAGAGACAGGGCTAGAATATGGTTGGACTCTCAACCTAAAGATAGCCTGGACTCTTGGGAAAAGCTAGTCAATGCCTTTTTGGCAAAATTCTTTCCACCTCAAAAATGGAGTAAGCTTAGAGTGGAAGTCCAAACCTTCAGACAGAAGGATGGAGAATCCCTCTATGAAGCTTGGGAAAGATACAAACAATTAATCAGAAAGTGTCCCTCAGACATGCTTTTTGAATGGAGCATCATAGGTATTTTCTATGATGGTCTATCTGAACTATCCAAGATGTCCTTGGATAGCTCTGCTGGAGGATCTCTTCATCTGAAGAAGACGCCTACAGAAGCTCAAGAGCTAATTGAAATGGTTGCAAATAACCAATTCATGTACACTTCTGAAAGGAATCCTGTGAACAATGGGACAAGTCAGAAGAAAGGAGTTCTTGAGATTGATGCCCTGAATGCCATACTGGCTCAGAACAAGATATTGACTCAACAAGTCAATTTGATTTCTCAAAGTCTGTCTGGAATGCAAAATGCACCAAGCAGTACTAAGGATGCTTCATCTGAAGAAGAAGCTTATGATCCTGAGAACCCTTCAATGGAAGAGGTGAACTACCTAGGAGAACCCTATGGAAACACCTATAATTCTTCATGGAGAAATCACCCAAATTTCTCATGGAAGAATCAAGAGAGACCTCAACAAGGTTTCAATAACAATAATGGTGGAAGAAACAGGTTTAGCAATGACAAGCCTTTTCCATCATCTTCTCAGCAACAGACAGAGAATTCTAAGCAGAACCCCTCTGACTTAGCAACCATGGTCTCTGATCTAATCAAAACCACTCAAAGTTTCATGACTGAAACAAGGTCCTCCATTAGGAATTTGGAAGGACAAGTGGGACAACTGAGCAAGAAAGTTACTGAACTCCCTCCTAGTACTCTCCCAAGTAATACAGAAGAAAATCCAAAAGGAGAGTGCAAGGCCATCAATAAGGCCGAATTTGGGGAGGAAAGGGAGGAAGTGAACGCCACTGAGGAAGGCCTCAATGGGCGTGCACCAACCTCCAATGAGTTCCCCAATGAGGAACCATGGGAATCTGAGGCTTAAAATGAGACCATAGAGATTCCATTGGACTTACTTCTGCCTTTCATGAGCTCTGATGAGTATTCTTCCTCTGAAGAGGATGAGTATGTCACTGAAGAGCAAGTTGCTAAATACCTTGGAGCAATCATGAAGCTAAATGACAAGTTATTTGGAAATGAGACTTGGGAGACTGAACCTCCTTTGCTCACCAAAGAACTGGATGACTTGTCTAGGCAGAAATTACCTCAAAAGAAACAAGATCCTGGGAAATTTTCAATAC
Source organism: Arachis stenosperma (assembly GCF_014773155.1). Taxonomy (NCBI): domain Eukaryota; kingdom Viridiplantae; phylum Streptophyta; class Magnoliopsida; order Fabales; family Fabaceae; genus Arachis; species Arachis stenosperma. The sequence goes on from NC_080384.1 coordinate 26,364,170, forward strand.
CTTGTACCATAGGCACCATGACCTTCAAGAAGGCTCTGTGTGACTTAGGGTCAAGTGTAAACCTCATGCCTCTCTCAGTAATGGAGAAGCTAGGGATCTTTGAGGTACAAGCTGCAAGAATCTCACTAGAGATGGCAGACAACTCAAGAAAATAAGCTCATGGACTTGTAGAGAATGTTTTGGTGAAAGTTGAAGACCATTACATCCCTACTGATTTCATAGTCCTAGAGACTGGGAAGTGCATGGATGAGTCCATCATCCTTGGCAGACCCTTCCTAGCCACAGCAAAGGCTGTGATTGATGTTGATGGAGGTGAACTGATCATTCAAGTGAATGAAGAATCCTATGTGTTTAAAGCTCAAGGATATCCCTCTGTCACCATGGAGAAGAAGCATGAAGAGCTTCTCTCAATTCAGAGTCAAACAGAGCCCCCACAGTCAAACTCTAAGTTTGGAGTTGGGAGGCCACAACCAAACTCTAAGTTTGGTGTTGAACCCCCACATTCAAACTCTAAGTTTGGTGTTGGGAGGTTCCAACATTGCTCTGAGTATCTGTGAGGCTCCATGAGAGTCCTCTGTCAAGCTACTGACATTAAAGAAGCGCTTGTTGGGAGGCAACCCAATGATTATATTTTATATAGTTTCTTTTGTTATTTTATGTTTTTTGTAGGTTGATGATCATAAGAAGTCACAAAATCCATTGAAAAAGCAAAAACAAAATGAAAAGCAGGAAGAAAAACAGCACACCCTGGAGGAAGATGCTGCTGGCGTTCAAACGCCAGTAAACCTAGCAGTTGGGCGTTTAACGCCCAGTCTGGCACCATTCTGGGCGTTTAACGCCAGAAAGGGGCACCAGACTGGCGTTAAACGCCAGAAAAGGGCAAGAACCTGGCGTTAAACGCCAGGAATGGGCATCAGCCCGGCGTTTAACGCCAGAAATGGCTCAAAACGTGATTTTGAGCAACATTTGGTGCAGGGATGACTTTTCCTTGACACCACAGGATCTGTGGACCCCACAGGATCCCCACCAACCCACCACCACTCTCTCTCTTCTTCCCCCATTCACCAATCACCTCAATACCTCTTCCCCAAAACCCCTTCACCTATCAAATCCCATCTTTCCCTTCACCACTCACATCCATCCTTCATAAAACCCCACCAACCTCACCTTTCAAATTCAAACCACTTTCCCTCCCAAACCCACCCATAATGGCCGAACCCCATCTCCCCTCTCTCCTATAAATACCCTTCTTCACTCCTTCATTTTCACACAACCTAAACCTCACTTCCCCCCTCCTTGGCCGAATACATAAGCCACCCCCCTTCTTCATCATTTCTTCTTCTTCTACTCTCTTCCTTCTTCTTTTGCTCGAGGACGAGCAAACCTTTTAAGTTTGGTGTGGTAAAAGCGTTGCTTTTTCATTTTCCATAACCATTTATGGCATCCAAGGCCGGAGAAACCTCTAGAAAGAGGAAAGGGAAGGCAAAAGCTTCCACCTCCGAGTAATGGGAGATGGATAGATTCATCTCAAGGGTGCATCAAGACCACTTCTATGAAGTTGTGGCCTTGAAGAAGGTGATCCCCGAGGTCCCCTTTTCACTCAAAAAGGGTGAATATCCGGAGATCCGCCATGAGATCCGAAGAAGAGATTGGGAAGTGCTTACCAACCCCATTCAACAAGTCGGAATCTTGATGGTTCAAGAGTTCTATGCCAATGCATGGATCACCAAGAACCATGATCAAAGTGTGAACCCGGATCTAAAGAATTATCTTACTATGGTTCGGGGGAAATACTTGGATTTTAGTCCGGAAAATGTAAGGTTAGCATTCAACTTGCCCATGATGCAAGGAGATGAACATCCTTACACTAGAAGGGTCAACTTTGATCAAAGGTTGGACCAAGTCCTCACAGTCATATGTGAAGAGGGCGCACAATGGAAGAGAGATTCAAGAGGCAAGCCGGTTCAATTGAGAAGGCATGACCTCAAACCCGTGGCTAGAGGATGGTTGGAGTTTATCCAACGCTCAATCATTCCCACTAGCAACCGGTCCGAAGTTACTCTAGACCGGGCCATCATGATTCATAGCATCATGATTGGAGAAGAAGTGGAAGTTCATGAGGTTATAGCCCAAGAACTCTACAAGGTGGCGGACAAGTCTTCCACCTTGGCAAGGTTAGCATTTCCTCATCTCATTTGTCACCTCTGTTATTCAGTAGGAGTTGACATAGAAGGAGACACTCCCATTGATGAGGACAAGCCCATTACTAAGAAAAGGATGGAGCAAACAAGAGACCCCTCTCATCATGAGATCCCTGAGATACCTCAAGGGATGCACTTTCCTCCACAAAACTATTGGGAGCAACTAAACACCTCCCTAGGAGAATTGAGTTCCAACATGGGACAACTAAGGGTGGAGCACCAAGAGCATTCCATTCTCCTCCATGAAATTAGAGAAGATCAAAGAACCATGAGAGAGGAGCAACAAAGACAAGGAAGAGACATTGAGGAGCTCAAGCACTCCATAAGACCTTCAAGAGGAAGGACAAGCCGCCATCACTAAGGTGGACCCGTTCTTTAATCTCCTTGATCTTTAATTTTCTGTTTTTCGGATTTTAGTGCTTTATATTATCCATGTTTGTGTCTTGTGATCATTAGTGTCTTAGTGTCTATGCCTTAAAGTTATGAATGTCCTATGAATCCATCACCTTTCTTAAGAATTGTTCTTAATTGAAAAAGAAAAGAATTGCATGAATTTTGAATTTTATAGCAGTTTAATTATTTTGATGTGGTGGCAACACTTTTGTTCTCTGAATGTATGCTTGAACAGTGCATATGTCTTTTGAATTTGTGGTTCATGAATGTTGGCTCTTGAAAGAATGATGAAAAAGGAGACATGTTACTGAGGATCTGAAAAATCATAAAAATGATTCTTGAAGCAAGAAAAAGCAGTGAATACAAAAAAAAAAGAGAAAAAAAGGAAAAAAAAAAGGAAAAAAAAGGGGGAGAGAAAGAGAAAAAGAAAGAAAAAGAAAGAAATAAAGTTGTGATCCAAGGCAATAAGAGTGTGCTTAAGAACCCTGGACACCTCTAATTGGGGACTCTAGCAAAGCTGAGTCACAATCTGAAAAGGTTCACCCAATTATGTGTCTGTGGCATGTATGTATCCGGTGGTAATACTGGAAGACAGAGTGCTTTGGGCCACAGCCAAGACTCAATAAGTAGCTGTGTTCAAGAATCATCATACTTAACTAGGAGAATCAATAACACTATCTGGATTCTGAGTTCCTAAAGAAGCCAATCATTCTGAGTTCCAAAGGATAAAGTGAGATGCCAAAACTATTCAGAGGCAAAAAGCTAAAAGCCCCGCTCATCTAATTAATACTGATCTTCATAGATGTTTTTGGAATTCATTGCATATTCTCTTCTTTTTATCCTATTTGATCTTTAGTTGCTTGGGGACAAGCAACAATTTAAGTTTGGTGTTGTGATGAGCGGATAATTTGTACGCTTTTTGGCATTGTTTTTAGTATGTTTTTAGTGTGATCTAGTTAGTTTTTAGTATATTTTTATTAGTTTTTAATTAAAATTCACTTTTCTGGACTTTACTATGAGTTTGTGTGTTTTTCTGTGATTTCAGGTATTTTCTGGCTGAAATTGAGGGATCTGAGCAAAAATCTGATCCAGAGACCCAAAAGGACTGCAGATGCTGTTGGATTCTGACCTCCCTGCACTCGAAGTGGATTTTTTGGAGCTACAGAAGCCCAATTGGCGCGCTCTCAACGGCGTTGGAAAGTAGACATCCTGGGCTTTCCAGCAATATATGATAGTCCATACTTTGCCCAAGATTTGATGGCCCAAACCGGCATTCAAAGTCACCTCAAGAAATTCCAGCGTTAAACGCCGGAACTGGCACCCAAATGGGAGTTAAACGCCCAAACTGGCATAAAAGCTGGCGTTTAACTCCAAGAGGAGTCTCTACACGAAAAAGCTTCATTTGCTCAGCCCAAGCACACACCAAGTGGGCCCGGAAGTGGATTTTTATGTCATTTACTCATCTTTGTACACCTTAGGCTACTAGTTTTCTATAAGTAGGACCTTTTACTATTGTATTTGACATCTTGGTAGCTATCTTTGAGTTTTATGCTATCTTAGATCACTGGAGGCTGGCTTCACGGCCATGCCTGGACCCTGTTCTTATGTATTTTCAACGGTGGAGTTTCTACACACCATAGATTAAGGTGTGGAGCTCTGCTGTACCTCGAGTATTAATGCAATTACTATTGTTCCTCTATTCAATTCCGCTTGTTTTTTGTCCAAGATATCACTTGTTCTTCAACTTGATGAAGGTGATGATTGTCACGGATCATCACCATTCTCACTTATGAACAAAGTGACTGACAACCATTCTTGTTCTACAAGCATCCAAGGCTTAGTGAATATCTCTTGGATTCCTGATACACGATGCATGGTTGATCGCCTGACAACCGAGTGCTCGCCTGACAAACGAGCCAGCCATTCTGTGAGATCAGAGTCTTCGTGGTATAGGCAAGAACTGATGGCGGCATTCAAGAGAATCCGGAAGGTCTAACCTTGTCTGTGGTATTCTGAGTAGGATTCAATGATTGAATGACTGTGACGTGCTTCAAACTCCTAGCAGGCGGGGCATTAGTGACAGACGCAAAAGGATCGATGGATTTTATTCCGGCCTGACCGAGAACCGACAGCTGATTAGCCATATGCTGTGACAGAGCATGGGAACATTTTCACTGAGAGGATGGGAGATAGCCATTGACAACGGTGAAACCCTACACGAGCTTGCCATGGAAAGGAGTGAGAAGGATTGGATGAAGACTGTAGGAAAGCAGAGAGACGGAAGGGAAGGCATCTTCATACACTTATCTGAAGCTCTCACCAATGATATACATAAGTATCTCTATCTTTATCTTTATGTTTTATTCATCATCTATACCCATTTGAGTCTGCCTGGCTGAGATTTACAAGGTGACCATAGCTTGCTTCATAGCAACAATCTCCGTGGGATCGACCCTTACTCACGTAAGGTTTATTACTTGGACGACCCAGTGCACTTGCTGGTTAGTTGTGCGAAGTTGTGTTTATGCCATGGTATTGAGCACCAAGTCTTTGGAGCCATTACTAGGGATTATTTGAGATGTGAAAAGTATTGATCACAATTTCGTGCACCAGTGGCCTTGGTAATTTTAAATCATTACTGAAATATTTGCTGTTTAATGCAGCATCCCTACAAAACAAGAAGAACCTAAATTGTAAGTAGATGTTAATGTGTAAGTTTCATTGCTTATAAAAATCCCAATAATTTCAGTTCACTACATATTTTAATTATAAGTTTTATCTCTTCTGTTTCTTACAGATGCCCTCCGGAACCTAAAAAGAAGGCTGTCGAGATATCTTCATCAAGAAAAATAGAGCCAAAACCTGCGTTCTCTCTTACGAGCTCTGTTATTGAAGAATTATTAAAGGATGACTATTTCTATAAAATTTCTGATGATGAGTAAGTTGACCATAAAAGTTCTTTTTATTAATTTAAATGATTTATTTTTGGACTGTTATCTATTTAATGCAGCAGCCTTGGTGAAGAAGAACAGCAATCAAGCCAAAATGAAGATGATATGCCTTCCTTTAATCTTGGAATAAGTCCACCAGTATCTCAACCAACCAATCCCTCTAAGCTTCCTGTTTCACAGCTTGAAGTCCTGGCAGAGGTGGTGGTAGATGCTGGAGTAACAGCAGCATTAAAGTTTATTGAAGCAATAACTTCTGAGCCACCCTTGCCAGCTGCTGTAGTTTTAAAAACTTCAGAAAAAGACAAAAAATCTCAAAGGAGTTGCTCAAAAAGTGTTATCAGTGGATGACACATGTAAAAAGGACAAAAGATAGTAGCAACGAATATGATGCAATATTCGTCTTGAAACATGAGGCGCTTTATGACGGGTTAAGAGAATATTTCATGTCTCTAATGCCCGAAGAACAAGTGCATGCCTCGGTAAATTCTTTCTCAATTGCTATAACAATAATAATTTTTCTAAACACTCTTATATAATATATCTCATAAATTTTCTTTGTGTAGGTTGTCAGTATACATAGCATGATTCTCAACCAAATCAATGTTCGGCAGTATCAGGAAGAAATATACATTGTGCCGCTGGATATTGTGGTAAGCTAAATTTCTTATTCATTGCTGATTCCTATTCAGTTCAGTCAAAATGTTATTATTGGTTCACCTGATTCTTATGTGTTTTGTTGAGTTCTTTTGCATGAAGAAAACTTTTTTCTTCATGAATGAATATTTTTCATGTCATATTCAGCATATGAATTGTGTTCGGTTCGGTGAAAATTTGATTTAACTGATCTTCGTTTTACAGAATTTTATGTTGGGAACACATGGCGTTGAGTACATTGATAAAACAACAAACACGGCATACCGGTTTGATATTAAGCAGTATGCTCACCACCGGCAGTGTCTTGACAAAAGAAAACTTGTTTCGCATCCATTTTTAAGTTGTAATATCTTAAAATTCTTCAATAATTTTGTCATCTGTTATTTGTTTCCATTGAAATATTCTATCATTTACCCACAATTAAGCTATTTGTGCCAATTTACAACGGAGCTCATTGGTAGTTGTGGATTGCTGATGTCAAGAAAAAGAAATTCTATGTGCTTGACCCTATCAATAAGCTGAAAAAACATATACCTAAATTAAGAGTGATGCTGAACAAATTTTTTGTAAGTTATTTTTCTTGTAAATTATTCAAATAATTGAGAACATGAAATGAGTTCGATTCACTGTTGATGCTTTTTTTTAAATTTTTGTGTCCCTTTCAGGGATTAATAATTTCTCATATGAGGGTTCACGCTGGGACGAAACCCTTAATGAAAGATGGACTGAAAAAAGAAACAGAGTATATCCAACTGAATGGTCAACGTACGGAGTAAGAATCTTTCTCTTCTGTTGTCCTATATGTTATGTATTTTATTTTGTATAATATTAATCGTATTATACTCAATTCTTGCTTAGCTATGATTATGGAATATATGTCATGAAATGGCTTGAAACAATCGATCCATGAAAGATCAAGAGCGTGAAGAGATATAAATATAGGGCTTGGACACTGGTGCACGAAATTGTGATCAATACTTTTCAAAACATAAACACAACTTCGCACAACTAACCAGCAAGTGCACTGGGTCGTCAAGTAATAAACCTTACGCGAGTAAGGGTCGATCCCACAGAGATTGGTGGTATGAAGCAAGCTATGGTCATCTTGTAAATCTCAGTCAGGCAGACTCAAATGGGTATAGATGATGAATAAAGTAATAAGATAAAGATATAGATACTTATGCATATCATTGGTGAGAGCTTCAGATAAGCGAATGAAGATGCCTTCCCTTTCGTCTCTCTGCTTTCCTAATGTCTTCATCCAATCCATCTTACTCCTTTCCATGGCAAGCTTATGCAAGGGTTTCACCGTTGTCAGTGGCTACCTCCCATCCTCTCATTGGAAATACGTTCCTGATGCCCTGTCACAGCATCGGCTATCCATCTGTCGGTTCTCAATCAGGCCGGAATAGAATCCAGTGATTCTTTTGCGTCTGTCACTAACGCCCCGCCCTCAGGAGTTTGAAGCACGTCACAGTCATTCAATCATTGAATCCTACTCAGAATACCACAGACAAGGTTAGACCTTCCGGATTCTCTTGAATGCCGCCATCAGTTCTTGCCTATACCACGAAGACTCTGATCTCACGGAATGGTTGGCTCGTTTGTCAGGCGAGCACTCGGTTGTCAGGCGATCAACCATGCATCATGTAATCAGAAATCCAAGAGATATTCACTAAGCCTCAGATGCTTGTAGAACAAGAATGGTTGTCAGTCACCTTGTTCATAGGTGAGAATGATGATGAGTGTCAATCATCACCTTCATCAAGTTGAAGAACAAGTGATATCTTGGACAAAGAACAAGCGGAATTGAATAGAAGAACAATAGTAATTGCATTAATACTCGAGGTACAGCAGAGCTCCACACCTTAATCTATGGTGTGTAGAAACTCCACCGTTGAAAATACATAAGAACAAGGTCTAGGCATGGCCGAATGGCCAGCCTCCCAAAGTGAGTTCAATCATCAAAACATGATCAAAAGACTCTCTATTACAATAGTAAAAGGTCCTACTTATAGAAAACTAGTAGCCTAAGGTGTACAAAGATGAGTAAATGACATAAAAATCCACTTCCGGGCCCACTTGGTGTGTGCTTGGGCTGAGCAATGAAGCATTTTCGTGTAGAGACTTCTCTTGGAGTTAAACGCCAGCTTTTATGCCAGTTTGGGCGTTTAACTCCCAATTAGGTGCCAGTTCCGGCGTTTAACGCTGGAATTTCTGTAGGTGACTTTGAACGCCGGTTTGGGCCATCAAATCTTGGGCAAAGTATGGACTATCATATATTGCTGGAAAGCCCAGGATGTCTACTTTCCAACGCCATTGAGAGCGCGCCAATTGGGCTTCTGTAGCTCCAGAAAATCCACTTCGAGTGCAGGGAGGTCAGAATCCAACAGCATCTGCAGTCCTTTTCAGTCTCTGAATCAGATTTTTGCTCAGGTCCCTCAATTTCAGCCAGAAAATACCTGAAATCACAGAAAAACACACAAACTCATAGTAAAGTCCAGAAAAGTGAATTTTAACTAAAAACTAATAAAAATATACTAAGAACTCAACTAAAACTACTAAAAACATACTAAAAACAATGCCAAAAAGCGTACAAATTATCCGCTCATCACAACACCAAACTTAAATTGTTGCTTGTCCCCAAGCAACTAAAGATCAAATAAGATAAAAAGAAGAGAATATGCAATGAACTCCAAAAACATCTATGAAGATCAGTATTAATTAGATGAGCGGGGCTTTTAGCTTTTTGCCTCTGAATAGTTTTGGCATCTCACTTTATCCCTTGGAACTCAGAATGATTGGCTTCTTTAGGAACTCAGAATCCAGATAGTGTTATTGATTCTCTTAGTTAAGTATGATGATTCTTGAACACAGCTACTTATTGAGTCTTGGCCGTGGCCCAAAGCACTCTGTCTTCCAGTATTACCACCGGATACATACATGCCACAGACACATAATTGGGTGAACCTTTTCAGATTGTGACTCAGCTTTGCTAAAGTCCCCAATTAGAGGTGTCCAGGGTTCTTAAGCACACTCTTATTGCCTTGGATCACAACTTTATTTCTTTCTTTTTCTTTCTCTTTTCTTCTTTCTCTTTTTTTTGTTTCGTTTGCTTTTTGCTTTTTTTTTTTTGTATTCACTGCTTTTTCTTGCTTCAAGAATCATTTTTATGATTTTTCAGATCCTCAGTAACATGTCTCCTTTTTCATCATTCTTTCAAGAGCCAACATTCATGAACCACAAATTCAAAAGACATATGCACTGTTCAAGCATACATTCAGAGAACAAAAGTGTTGCCACCACATCAAAATAATTAAACTGTTATAAAATTCAAAATTCATGCAATTCTTTTCCTTTTCAATTAAGCACGTTTTTATTTAAGAAAGGTGATGGATTCATAGGATATTCATAACTTTAAGGCATAAACACTAAGACACTAATGATCATAAGACACAAACATGGATAAACATAAGCACTAAAATTCGAAAAACAGAAGAATAAAGAACAAGGAAATCAAGGAACGGGTCCACCTTAGTGATGGCGGCTCTTCCTTCCTCTTGAAGGTCCTATGGAGTGCTTGAGCTCCTCAATGTCTCTTCCTTGCCTTTGTTGCTCCTCTCTCATGATTCTTTGATCTTCTCTAATTTCATGGAGGAGAATGGAGTGTTCTTGGTGCTCCACCCTTAGTTGTCCCATGTTGGAACTCAATTCTCCTAGGGAGGTGTTTAGTTGCTCCCAATAGTTTTGTGGAGGAAAGTGCATCCCTTGAGGCATCTCAGGGATCTCATGATGAGAGGGGTCTCTTGTGTGCTCCATCCTTTTCTTGGTAATGGGCTTATCCTCATCAATGGTGATGTCTCCCTCTATGTCAACTCCAACTGAATAATAGAGGTGACAAATGAGGTGAGGAATGGCTAACCTTGCTAAGGTGGAAGTCTTGTCCGCCACTTTGTAGAGTTCTTGGGCTATGACCTCATGAACTTCCACTTCTTCTCCAATCATGATGCTATGGATCATGATGGCCCGGTCTAAAGTAACTTCGGACCGGTTGCTAGTGGGAATGATTGAGCGTTGGATAAACTCCAACCATCCTCTAGCCACGGGTTTGAGGTCATGCCTTCTCAATTGAACCGGCTTGCCTCTTGAATCTCTCTTCCATTGTGCGCCCTCTTCACATATGATTGTGAGGACTTGGTCCAACCTTTGATCAAAGTTGACCCTTCTTGTGTAAGGATGTTCATCTCCTTGCATCATAGGCAAGTTGAACGCCACCCTCACACTTTCCGGACTAAAATCCAAGTATTTCCCCCGAACCATAGTAAGATAATTCTTTGGATCCGGGTTCACACTTTGATCATGGTTCTTGGTGATCCATGCATTGGCATAGAACTCTTGAACCATCAAGATTCCAACTTGTTGAATGGGGTTGGTAAGTACTTCCCAACCTCTTCTTTGGATCTCATGGCGGATCTCCGGATATTCACCCTTTTTGAGTGAAAAGGGGACCTCGGGGATCACCTTCTTCAAGGCCACAACTTCATAAAAGTGGTCTTGATGCACCCTTGAGATGAACCTATCCATCTCCCATGACTCGGAGGTGGAAGCTTTTGCCTTCCCTTTCCTCTTTCTAGAGGTTTCTCCGGCCTTGGATGCCATAATGGTTATGGAAAACGAAAAAGCAACGCTTTTACCACACCAAACTTAAAATGTTTGCTCGTCCTCGAGCAAAAGAAGAAAGAAGAGAGTAGATGAAGAAGAAATGAGGAAGAGGGAGATGGTGGTGTATTCGGCCAAGGAGGGGGAGAAGTGGTGTTTTAGTTGTGTGAAAATGAAGGGGTTAAGAAGGGTTTATATAGGAGAGAGGGGAGATGAGGTTCGGCCATATTGTTTGGGTTTGGGAGGGAAAGTGGTTTGAATTTGAAGGGTGAGGTTGGTGGGGTTTATGAAGGATGGATGTGAGTGGTGAAGAGAAAGATGGGATTTGATAGGTGAAGGGTTTTTGGGGAAGAGGTGTTGAGGTGATTGGTGAATGGGGGAAGAAGAGAGAGAGTGGTGGTGGGGTTCTGTGGGGTCCACAGATCCTGTGGTGTCAAGGAAAAGTCATCCCTGCACCAAATGGCATCAAAATTCACGTTTTGAGCCATTTCTGGCGTTAAACGCCGGGCTGATGCCCATTCCTGGCGTTTAACGCCAGGTTCTTGCCCTTTTCTGGCGTTTAACGCCAGTCTGGTGCCCCTTTCTGGCGTTAAACGCCCAGAATGGTGCCAGACTGGGCGTTAAACGCCCAACTGCTAGGTTTACTGGCGTTTGAACGCCAGCAACATCTTCCTCCAGGGTGTGCTGTTTTTCTTCCTGTTTTTCATTTTGTTTTTGCTTTTTTAATGGATTTTGTGACTTCTTATGATCATCAACCTACAAAAAACATAAAATAACAAAAGAAACTATATAAATTATAATCATTGGGTTGCCTCCCAACAAGCGCTTCTTTAATGTCAGTAGCTTGACAGAGAGCTCTCATGGAGCCTCACAGATACTCAGAGCAATGTTGGAACCTCCCAACACCAAACTTAGAGTTTGAATGTGGGGGTTCAACACCAAACTTAGAGTTTGGTTGTGGCCTCCCAACACCAAACTTAGAGTTTGACTGTGGGGGCTCTTCTTGACTCTGATTTGAGAGAAGCTCTTCATGCTTCATCTTTATGTTGACAGAGGGATATCCTTGAGCCTTAAACACAAAGGATTCTCCATTCACTTGAATGATCAGTTCACCTCCATCAACATCAATCACAGCCTTTGCTGTGGCTAGGAAGGGTCTGCCAAGGATGATGGTTTCATCCATGCACTTCCCAGTCTCTAGGACTATGAAATCAGTAGGGATGTAATGGTCTTCAATCTTAACCAAAACATTCTCTACAAGTCCATAAGCTTGTTTTCTTGAGTTGTCTGCCATCTCTAGTGAGATTTTTGCAGCTTGTACCTCAAAGATCCTTAGCTTCTCCATTATTGAGAGAGGCATGAGGTTTACACTTGACCCTAAGTCACACAGAGCTTTCTTGAAGGTCATGGTGCCTATGGTACAAGGTATGGAAAACTTCCCAGGATCTTGTCTCTTTTGAGGTAATTTCTGCCTAGACAAGTCATCCAGCTCTTTGGTGAGCAAAGGAGGTTCATTCTCCCAAGTCTCATTTCCAAATAACTTGTCATTTAGCTTCATGATTGCTCCAAGGTACTTAGCAACTTGCTCTTCAGTGACATACTCATCCTCTTCAGAGGAAGAATACTCATCAGAGCTCATGAAAGGCAAAAGTAAGTCCAATGGAATCTCTATGGTCTCATGTTGAGTCTTAGATTCCCATGGTTCCTCATTGGGGAACTCATTGGAGGCCAGTGCACGCCCATTGAGGTCTTCCTCAGTGGCGTTCACTTCCTCCCCTTCCTCTCCAAATTCGGCCATATTGATGGCTTTGCACTCTCCTTTTGGATTTTCTTCTGTGTTGCTTGGAAGAGTACTTGGAGGGAGTTCAGTAACTTTCTTGCTCAGCTGTCCCACTTGTCCTTCCAAATTCCTAATGGAAGACCTTGTTTCAGTCATGAAACTTTGAGTGGTTTTGATTAGATCAGAGACCATGGTTGCTAAGTCAGAGGGGTTCTGCTTAGAATTCTCTGTCTGTTGCTGAGAAGATGATGGAAAAGGTTTGCCATTGTTAAACCTGTTTCTTCCACCATTATTATTGAAACCTTGTTGAGGTCTCTCTTGATTCTTCCATGAGAGATTTGGGTGATTTCTCCATGAAGAATTATAGGTGTTTCCATAGGGTTCTCCTAGGTAATTCACCTCTTCCATTGAAGGGTTCTCAGGATCATAAGCTTCTTCCTCAGATGAAGCCTCCTTAGTACTGCTTGGTGCATTTTGCATTCCAGACAGACTTTGAGAAATCAAATTGACTTGTTGAGTCAATATTTTGTTCTGAGCCAATATGGCATTCAGAGCATCAATCTCAAGAACTCCTTTCTTCTGACTTGTCCCATTGTTCACAGGATTCCTTTCAGAAGTGTACATGAATTGGTTATTTGCAACCATTTCAATGAGCTCTTGAGCCTCTGTAGGCGTCTTTTTCAGATGAAGAGATCCTCCAGCAGAGCTATCCAAAGACATCTTGGATAGTTCAGAGAGACCATCATAGAAAATACCTATGATGCTCCATTCAGAAAGCATGTCAGAATGACATTTTCTGATTAATTGTTTGTATCTTTCCCAAGCTTCATAGAGGGATTCTCCATCCTTCTGTCTGAAAGTTTGGACTTCCACTCTAAGCTTGCTCCATCTTTGAGGTGGAAAGAACTTTGCCAAGAAGGCATTGACTAGCTTTTCCCAAGAGTCCAGGCTTTCTTTAGGTTGAGAGTCCAACCATATCTTAGCTCTGTCTCTTACAGCAAAAGGGAATAGCATCAGTCTATAGACCTCAGGGTCAACCCCATTAGTCTTGACTGTGTCACAGATTTGCAAGAATTCAGCTAAGAACTGATGAGGATCTTCCATTGGAAGTCCATGGAACTTGCAATTCTGTTGCATTAGAGAAACTAATTGAGGCTTTAAGCTCAAAGTTGTTTGCTCCAATGGCAGGGATAGAGATGCTTCTCCCATAAAAATCAGGAGTAGGTGCAGTAAAGTCACCCAGCACCTTCCTTGCATTGTTTGCATTATTGTTGTTTTCGGCTGCCATGTCTTCTTCTTCTTTGAAGAATTCGGTCAGGTCCTCTAAAGAGAATTGTGCTTTGGCTTCTCTTAGTTTTCTCTTCAAGGTCCTTTCGGGTTTAGGGTCAGCTTCAACAAGAATGCCTTTGTCTCTGCTCCTGCTCATATGAAAGAGAAGAGAACAAGAAAATGTGGAATCCTCTATGTCACAGTATAGAGATTCCTTGAGGTGTCAGAGGAAAAGAGAAATAGAAAGAAGAAGGATAAGGAGAATTCGAACTTTACTTAGATAAGGTTCGAATTGTGCATTAAGAAGGAGTGGTACTCCATAAATAGAAGGATGTGAGAAGGAGGGAAGTAATTTTTCGAAAATTAATTAAAATATTTTGAAAACATTTTTGAAAAACACTAATTGATTTTCGAAAATAAAAGTGGGAAAGAAGTAAAGTGATTTTTGAAAAAGATTTTGAAATTAGAAATTGAAAAAGATTTGATTGAAAACTATTTTGAAAAAGATGTGGTTGAGAAGATATGATTGGTTTTAAAAAGATGTGATTGAGAAGATATGATTTGAAAACAATTTTAAAAAGATTTGATTTGAAAACAATTTAAAAAGATTTGATTTTAAAAATTAATGACTTGCCTAACAAGAAAAGATATGATTCAAACATTAAACCTTCCTCAACAGAAAAGGCAACATACTTGAAATGTTCAATCAAATCATTAATTGTTAGTAAGTATCTTTGAAAAAGGAAAGAAATTGATTTTGAAAACATTTGATTGAAAAGATATGATTTGAAAAAGATTTGATTTTGAAAAACTTTAAAAAAAATTGATTTGAAAACAAAATCTTCCCCCTAGCACCATCCTGGCGTTAAACGCCCAGAATGGTATCCATTCTGGCGTTTAACGCCCAAAATGCACCCTTTTTGGGCGTTAAACGCCCAACCAGGTACCCTGGCTGGCGTTTAAACGCCAGTCTGCCTTCTTCACTGGGCATTTTTGAATGCCCAGCTTTTTCTGTATAATTCCTCTGCAGTATGTTCTGAAGCTTCAATTCTCTGTATTATTGACTTGAAAAGACACAAAATAAAAAATATTTTTGGATTTTTAATAATCAAAATGCAACAAGAATCAAATAACAATGCATGCAAGACACCAAACTTAGCAGTTTGTATACTACTGACACTATATGAGACACCTAAACACTCAAGTCAAGAGAATTCAAAGATCAGAGTAAGAAATCATCAAGAATTACTTGAAGATCCTTAAGACACATGAATGAATGCATGCAATTGACACCAAACTTAAAATGAGACACTAGACTCAAGCAAGAAATATTTTTGGTTTTTATGAT
This sequence comes from Arachis stenosperma, assembly GCF_014773155.1. Classification (NCBI taxonomy): domain Eukaryota; kingdom Viridiplantae; phylum Streptophyta; class Magnoliopsida; order Fabales; family Fabaceae; genus Arachis; species Arachis stenosperma. The sequence continues at coordinate 26,379,425 of NC_080384.1, forward strand.
TTTCTAATTTTTTTTTTGTGTTTTTCGAAAATTAAGTGAAAACATCAAAATTCTTAATGAGAATTCCAGGAATCAGTGCAATGCTAGTCTAAGACTCCGGTCCAGGAATTAGACATGGCTTCACAGCCAGCCAAGCTTTCAAAGAAAGCTTCGGTCCAAAACACTAGACATGGCCAAAGGCCAGCCAAGCCTTAGCAGATCACTGCTCCAAAAGCAAGATTGATAAAAAATCAACAAGCTTCTGTGATGATAAGTTGAAACCTCGGTCCAATGAGATTAGACATGGCTTCTCAGCCAGCCAGATTTCAACAAATCATCATGAAACTCTAGAATTCATCTTCAAGAATTTCGAAAAAAAATAAATGCCTAATCTAAGCAACAAGATGAACCGTCAGTTGTCCATACACAAGAACAATCCCCGGCAACGGCGCCAAAAACTTGGTGCACGAAATTGTGATCAATACTTTTCAAAACATAAACACAACTTCGCACAACTAACCAGCAAGTGCACTGGGTCGTCCAAGTAATAAACCTTACGCGAGTAAGGATCGATCCCACGGAGATTGGTGGTATGAAGCAAGCTATGGTCATCTTGTAAATCTCAGTCAGGCAGACTCAAATGGGTATAGATGATGAATAAAGTAATAAGATAAAGATAGAGATACTTATGCATATCATTGGGGAGAGCTTCAGATAAGCGAATGAAGATGCCTTCCCTTCAGTCTCTCTGCTTTCCTAATGTCTTCATCCAATCCATCTTACTCCTTTCCATGGCAAGCTTATGCAAGGGTTTCACCGTTGTCAGTGGCTACCTCCCATCCTCTCATTGGAAATACGTTCCTGATGCCCTGTCACAGCATCGGCTATCCATCTGTCGGTTCTCAATCAGGCCGGAATAGAATCCAGTGATTCTTTTGCGTCTGTCACTAACGCCCCGCCCTCAGGAGTTTGAAGCACGTCACAGTCATTCAATCATTGAATCCTACTCAGAATACCACAGACAAGGTTAGACCTTCCGGATTCTCTTGAATGCCGCCATCAGTTCTTGCCTATACCACGAAGACTCTGATCTCACAGAATGGTTGGCTCGTTTGTCAGGCGAGCACTCGGTTGTCAGGCGATCAACCATGCATCATGTAATCAGAAATCCAAGAGATATTCACTAAGCCTCAGATGCTTGTAGAACAAGAATGGTTGTCAGTCACCTTGTTCATAGGTGAGAATGATGATGAGTGTCAATCATCACCTTCATCAAGTTGAAGAACAAGTGATATCTTGGACAAAGAACAAGCGGAATTGAATAGAAGAACAATAGTAATTGCATTAATACTCGAGGTACAGCAGAGCTCCACACCTTAATCTATGGTGTGTAGAAACTCCACCGTTGAAAATACATAAGAACAAGGTCTAGGCATGGCCGAATGGCCAGCCTCCCAAAGTGAGTTCAATCATCAAAACATGATCAAAAGACTCTCTATTACAATAGTAAAAGGTCCTACTTATAGAAAACTAGTAGCCTAAGGTGTACAAAGATGAGTAAATGACATAAAAATCCACTTCCGGGCCCACTTGGTGTGTGCTTGGGCTGAGCAATGAAGCATTTTCGTGTAGAGACTTCTCTTGGAGTTAAACGCCAGCTTTTATGCCAGTTTGGGCGTTTAACTCCCAATTAGGTGCCAGTTCCGGCGTTTAACGCTGGAATTTCTGTAGGTGACTTTGAACGCCGGTTTGGGCCATCAAATCTTGGGCAAAGTATGGACTATCATATATTGCTGGAAAGCCCAGGATGTCTACTTTCCAACGCCATTGAGAGCGCGCCAATTGGGCTTCTGTAGCTCCAGAAAATCCACTTCGAGTGCAGGGAGGTCAGAATCCAACAGCATCTGCAGTCCTTTTCAGTCTCTGAATCAGATTTTTGCTCAGGTCCCTCAATTTCAGCCAGAAAATACCTAAAATCACAGAAAAACACACAAACTCATAGTAAAGTCCAGAAAAGTGAATTTTAACTAAAAACTAATAAAAATATACTAAGAACTCAACTAAAACTACTAAAAACATACTAAAAACAATGCCAAAAAGCGTACAAATTATCCGCTCATCAGACACAATTAAGTACTTTTTAAATTAATAAACTTTTTTCTTTTCTTATTTCAGTTGAGTTCATTTGTTATGTAACTAATTCCTTTCAATTAAATTTTAGGAAGAGATTAATGACTTCAAGTACCAATATGGTCCAAATCTTCTGTTGCATGAAATGAACAAAATTAGAGACAAAGTGATTTGGAAATCTGAAGTAATAAGACTACCAAAGCCTTCTGCTGCTCTCTCTAGCCCTTATTGTCAATTCACATATGGGGATTTAGATAGTAAATAGAATATACTGTGATTCATTGGTTGTATTTTACAATATTTTGGTTAACTTGTTTAAAAAAGCAATGTATATATGTGAATATTAATGTAAATGCTAATCTATGTATCTTAACTTAATATCAATAATTTTTTCAATGTATTCAATGTGCTCATCTGAGATGTTAATTTATAAATCTCTTGGAACTGTCTGGCTGGTGTTTTATTCCATGTTCTCATTGATTGCTATTAGTGTATTTACAAATATATTAGTAACACCAAGAAACATAGTGAACCGAAATTAATACACTAGCCGAACCGAAAGTTTCAAACACACTGAACCCTAAACCCATAAACCCCCAAAACTCTAAAACACTAAAACCCTAAAGCCTAACATTAAACCCTAAAACCCTAAATCCTAAACTCTAAACCCTAAAACCATAAAGCCTAACACTAAACCCTAAACCCCTGAACCCTAAACCCTAAACCCTAAAACCCTAAAGCCTAACACTAAACCCTAAACCCCTGAACCCTGAACCCTAAACCCTATAACCTAAACCTTAAACACTAAACCTTGATTCCCGTTTCTCAAAACGAATTCTAATTATTCAACTTAGAAATTAATACACTAGACGAATAAAAAAATTGCATATATCAATATAAAATTTCACAAAAAAGTGACTATTCATAAAAGACTAACAACAGTTAGAAATTACCCCTGCTATAACCATGGTGAACCGAAATTTGCACATGGGTGAACAAAAATTTACATTAATAAAAACTAAAACTTGTACAATCCTCTCTTGGATAATTCATATCTGGTGCATTGTAAAGAGTGGAGCTTATTTGAATCGATGATGCGGAGTCTAAAAGGTTCAACTACAAATGACATAATTAATTATATATTAGCAAAATGAACAATTGACTTTTTAACTAATCAAAAGCAAGTCAAGTTTACCTCGCTTGGACCTGTCTTTTTCTTTTTCTTCATGACATTTGAGATCTTTTTTTCCAGGTTTGATCCAAGTCTGTTCTTGGGCCGACCTCTTGTTTTGACACGTGGTGGGCTTTGAAGGTCATTTACATTGCTTAATGTTGCTTCTTCGTGCGTTAACAAAATTTTTGCTTTGCTTCTCTCTTGATATTCTTCCAACTCCGCCATGACCTTGTCAAATGCTCGGTGTAGAATTCCGGTCAACTCTTTAGACTCGGATGCAAATTTAAATATATTGTGCGATCGAAACACCAATTTGTCAAATCTCTTACTCCTCGACTCCAATAGAGGTTCATCTTGGCTACTCTTGATGTGTGTATGCCTCCCCTTTATATTCTTGCTCCAGCGTTCCAATATGTATTTCAGTGCCACATTATCCACTCGCTCAAAGCTTAGGATGCTTAGCAAATGGCGGCACAATATGCCCCTAGATTCAAACAGCAAGCAATGGCACTTCACATCTCGTGATACTGCGTCATTGGTCAAACTTATTGAATGTGGAGTTGGAAACCTACTCTATGACTTCATATGTTGTGAAACCTAGGGTGGAATGCATTGATCTTGTGATACAGTTCACTTTACCTCTGAATTGAGCTTGAACTTTCCTGAATTTCTCATGGGTATATACATGCTGAAATTGTGCCTCTATTGCTGATTTTGTAGCGCACGGTATCACGGTGTAAAAATCTGCAGCATCAAATTCTCTCTCTACTTGCTCTCTGCTTGCTAGGCAATTATCGTATTGCTTCACAAATTGTCTCAAGGAGCTATTCCGTGTGATAAACTTGTTGAAAAATGAATGCATGCTCTCGCTCCTTTGTGTGCTTCTCATTTCGGCCAAGAAGTGATGATCCAAGTAAACTAGAATCCATATATGCCGATCCTTGTATAGCTCTGAAAAACAAACCCAACCCATAAGGTGCGGTGAACCGAAAAATTTGCATGCTTTGGGAAAAAAAGATATGAGCATGAAAATAATTCGAATTGAAACCTCAATTACTTGAAAGCAACTTGTTGCCTCTGAGGCCATACTTTGTAAGAAAATCATTCCAGTTTCTGTCAAATACGTCTTTTGTGTATGAGTTCCAAACAACGTGGCTCATCTCTTGTTCAATATCGATGTGCCCCTTGTAGCCGTTTAAATTGCTTGGGATCTTCTTCATAATGTGCCAGATGCACCAGCGATGAATTGTTGTTGGCATGCACAGCTCAATTGCCCTTTGAATTGATGCGCATTGATTGGTAAGAATACCTTTTGGTGCCTTTCCTCCCATGCAACGTAGCCAACACTCAAATAGCCATTTGAATGATTGGATGTCCTCATTTTTCATCAGCGCACATCCGAGAAGTGTCGACTGGCCATGGTGATTCACGTCCATAAAAGAACCTAAAACCAAATTGTACCTACATAAATAACAAGCATATCGTGGTGAACCGAAATATATACATGCACTGAACATCAAAATATATTTGAATGAATCGAAACCTGTTTGTGTTATAGGTGGTGTCAAATGAAACCACGTCTCCGAAATACTCAAATACAGCCCTGCTTCTTGCATCGGTCCAAAATTCATGTTTAATGCCGTGATCGCCTTCAAGGTTGAGTTCAAAGAAGAAATTTTGGTTCTTCTCTTTCATTCTTACTAGGTACTTCCCAAATTCTTTGGCATCGTCATCTTAAAAAATATTCCGTACTTCCCTTGTGATATAATTCCTCACATATTTTCCAATAAAACCTAGTTCACGGTGGCTGCCAACTGCTGCCATAAATGATTGGTAAGTTTTGCTCGATCTGATTCTGGCTTCCTCGTGGGTTTTTGATGGTGTGACACACAAACATGCTAAGCTCCCTATGTTGTTTGAGCATCTCAGCCTAGTCTGGACAGCAAATATGTGAGTGATTCAGAATAACTTTAGAAATTGTTCAAACACCGACGTCCTTTATTTTGTGCACATAAATCCTGGCTGGACAGTTTAACCCAGCTGAGGGATTTGTCTTCAGAGTTGGAGATATCTTGGATTTTCACCTCCCCTCTTTGGTGCATACAATTAGTTGATTCTTAATCTTGTCTCCATTTTGAGTCATGTTCCTTATTTTTGTAGAAAAACCGACAAGTTTGGAATAATATTTGTAAAACTTTGCAGCTTCTTCTAGTGTCTCAAAAATCATTCCCACCTTTGGGACAAATCTTTCATCCACAACACAGCTGGTCTGCAGAGTAAACCGAAGACTTCATTAACGGTGAAACAATTCTATAATACTTACCGAACCAAAATGTTACTAACAGTAAACGAAAGATAATCCATCATACAAAACCAAATTCAAAACAACTCTCTCTACAATTTAGGTAGTATCAATTCAATTCAATTCAGATTCAGATCACCTCCGTACATTCAATTCAATTCAAATAAAATTAGCAATTGCATTCCATTGAATTCGATTCAAAATTCAATAATACAAACCTTATCAAATTGATGCATTTCCGAAGAATAATCACACTCATTCAACTGATTTGAAGTTGATTCATTCATTGTTTCAATTTAAAACTCCAGATCGAAGAAAAAACAGAGAAGAAGAAGAACGACGAAGCTAATTACGTCAAAGTCAATCCAGATCCATAATACAGAGAACAAGAAATTTTATTAGGTTGAAGAAGAAGAAGAAGAAGAAGAAGAAGAAGAAGAAGAAGAAGAAGAAGAATTCGAATAAAGAAGAAGAACACGAGCAGAGAAGAAGAAAAAAAAAAGAAGAACGCGAGTAGAGAAGAAGAAGAAGAACGAAAATACGACAAGAGAACAAGGTTTACGTTGAGAAAGGTTTACGTTCAGAAAAGTTTATCACGAACAAAAGGTTTACGTTATAAACGTTATATGAGGCGCGTGTAAAACAAACGAGTGTGTGGAGCATGGAGTGGAAGGTACTTGGATACCATCCATATAAGTTTTACATGGATGTAGAGCTTTTCCATATAATTTATTCTATTGAAAAATAAATTAATATTTCCTAAATTTGTAAATACATTTTCTTCTAATTTCTTACACCATTTTATTTGATAATATTTACCATTAAAAAATAGCAAGTGACCATACTATCTTACAATATATATGATGTAAAAAGTAATTTCTTATATTGAAATTACTTCTGGTTAGTGAGATAAAATTTAAAATATTTTTTTTCATTTTTTTACTCAAATTTAAATTTAAATTTGATTAACAACTCATCTTTTTTAATTTTAATAAAAAAATTAATTGGTTAGATGCAAAATATTCATCATTTAATAATTTCAATCATTTAAATTTTAATTACCAAAAGTTGGGTTAAAAATTAATTATAAACTTAATAATCGATAATATATATATTATATTAGTACGTAAATAATAATATCCAATATATTGATTATTTATTTATTTTTTGACAGAATTAATGTATAATCTATTGAGAATTAATTTATTACCCAAAATTTTTTTTATAAATTTTGTAATATGTAAAAATAGTGATCTTATTTTTTATTATTATTTAAGAAATTCTTCATAAATTTTTAATAATGTAATTAACTTAATTAATAACTTTTATTATTATTTTTATACTAAAAAAATAGTAATTTATACTATTTACATATTTTTTACTACTAATAAATAAATAAGTATTTATACTATTATATTTATTGTCCTAGATGATGATTTAAGTTACTTATTGTGTATGTTAATTATATTTTGTATGTTAAATTTATTAAATGTTAAGATAAAAAAATTGTTCCATATATTATATAAATAATCATTACAGAAAAAAATTATATATCATATATAATAATCCTTGATATATATAGTGTCATGTATATATTAAGATTATCTATTTTAATTATGTGAGTAATTATTGTTATTTTCACTTTTTTGTTACATTAGAAAATAATATTTAAAACTAAAAAAGAGATAATTAATTTTTATAATTTGAATTAAAAAATATCTTGTAAATATACCTAATTTTTACATATACTAAGTGTTATAATATTAAATAATATAAATTTGCTATAATAATGACTCAAAATATTAATCTAAGATATATTTGGGCCTAATAAAGACCTCAATACAAGTAAGATCAACTAAAATTCATTGTTAAGGTGCTAAATCCGACTTAGTTTCATTACCTTAAATGCCCGATGCAGATGAAGTCCACGCGTCCCCTCTTAAATTGGCTCAGATTGGATCTCCATTGTTAGTTAGATATGGTAATAAGTACTCAAGAGAGCATGAGAAGCCTCCTTCCCATCCCTCACTCCTATTTAAAAAAATGTTCCCATTCCTTCTCTGTCATTGCAAGTTTCTATTTAATTACTCCTTAGAGAATGTAGATCTCCTCGAGTATCTATGAATATTCTTTAAAATTTTCTAAAAAAAATTAACACAAAAGCATAATATCATAATTATAAAATAATCAATTCAATATAATACAACACAATTTATAACATTCATTATGAAAAATAATATTTCAAAAGAAGAAAATAAAAAAACATATTCCAACATAATAACATAACATAATTTTTTTGGAACGATACTGAGCGACATAGTGATGAACTTGAGAGGCCGAGAAAGTTAGTTAGAGAGAGAGAGGATCAAGACTGAGAATGGGTTTGGAAGAAAAAGGAAGAATTCGAATTGAAGACAGAAATTAGGTTTCTAAATTCAAGAAATGAATTTATGTATATATAAATTAGGATAAATTAATAATTTTATATTCGCGTATATTTAATAGGTTCCATTGGACGGATACTTATGTCCGTGCCCCCATAGAGGTGACAAATGAAAAAGTCCGCCCTATCTCACCAAAAGCCCGCCATCTGGTGGGTTGGTCCGTCCCGTCCCGCCTAGTAAAGCGGTCCTGAATTTCTCTCTCACTCCGCCTAATGGTAGGCTGGCGGGCTCTCCTTTTTTTATAAATCATTAAATATCAATAATATATATAATTTCACAACAACTTCAATAAAATTATAATTTCTAAAAACATAAAAAATTATAATTTTTAAATTCACACACATTAATGTCTTTATAATTGTAAATATGTAATAAATATAATTATAAACCAATTTTTTTGAAACAAAATAATAAAACCAATATTGTCCAAAGCAAAACAAATATTGTCCAAAATATATAATTAAACATCTTCAAGTTTATAATCAATCAAACATAAAACATAATCCAAAATATAACTTAGAACATTTTCAATTATCATCTTCATCCTCTTGTAAATCAATAATATTATAGAAATTTATAAAAAAATGGTCCTAAGAAAATAAAAGCTTGGCCCAGCGGAGAAGTCTGCCCCGCCCCGCCAAATCCCATGGATTAGACGGTGCAGGGTAGGCGGGCTTTTTAAGTTTGGTGGTCTCAAATTTTCAGCCAAAGCCGTCTTTTTTTGCGGGTTATGTGGGCCAGCCCGACGGATTTCGACTCGTTTGTCACTCCTAGTCCACATCTATTTTCGCGTGGCAAGTCGTGAGGATTTCACGAGTCCCCATTTAGCCCAAAAACGCGAGTAATCCCTTTAAATACCCGTTTTGGTTGTTTTTGTGATCATCCCTATTGCTAGCATTCATTGGTTCGGGACGTGGAGCTATTCTAGCCACTCAATAAATTCTTAGATAATCAAAGTTTATGTTATATCATTTTTATAAAGTCACATGTATCCTTGTTATAATAATATTAATAGAAGATAAATGGATAAACACTAAACTATTGTTTGGATATAAGATGGAAAATAAGAAGAAGAAAAATAGAAAGAAAATGAGAAGAAAGAAAATAGAAAGAAAAGTATATTTTTTTGTGTATTGTTTAGATGAAAAAAAAAATAAATGGAAAGAAAATAGAGGAAAAATTTTCTTTGCTTGGATGGAAGAAAAAGTAAGAAGAGAAAAAATTATAATAGAGTAAAATTATATTAATGTTTTTATATATTATATATAAATTATAATTCAAATGGTAACTCTATATTTTTACTTATATTTGCACTTTTGCATTTGTTTTCTTTGTAATTTTGAAGAGAAAAAATTTACATGAGCTCCACATACACTTTTATATTTTTCATTCAATTTCTTTGTTGATCCAAACAATAAAAAATTAATTTTTTCATCCATTTTCTTCTCCAGCATTTTACTTTTTTACAAATTCTTCTAATCCAAACAATGCATAAATAAGTCATTGATGAGCGGATAATTTATACGTTTTTTGGCATTGTTTTTAGGTAGTTTTTAGTAAGTTCAAGCTACTTTTAGGGATGTTTTCATTAGTTTTTATGTTAAATTCACATTTCTGGACTTTACTATGAGTTTGTGTACTTTTCTGTGATTTCAGGTAAATTCTGGCTGAAATTGAGGGACTTGAGCAAAACTCTGAAAAAGGCTGACAAAAGGACTGCTGATGCTGTTGGAATCTGACCTCTCTGCACTCAAAATAGATTTTTTGGAGCTACAGAACTCCAATTTACGCGCTCTCAATGGCGTTGGAAAGTAGACATCCAGGGCTTTCCAGCAATATATAATAGTCTATACTTTATTCGGAAATTGACGACGTAACTTGGCGTTGAACGCCAAGTACATGTTGCTGTCTGGAGTTAAACGCCAGAAAAACGTCATGATCCGGAGTTGAACGCCCAAAACACATTATAACTTGGAGTTCAACTCCAAGAGAAGTCTCAGCTCGTGGATAGATTAAGCTCAGCCCAAGCATACACCAAGTGGGCCCCGGAAGTGGATTTGTGCATCAATTACTTACTCATGTAAACCCTAGTAGCTAGTCTAGTATAAATAGGATAAGTTACTATTGTATTAGACATTTTTGGTCTCAGTTTTGTTTTATTCTTCATCCTAAGAGGCTATTGATCACGTTTTGGGGGCTGGCCATTCGGCCATGCCTGAACCTTTTACTTATGTATTTTCAACGGTGGAGTTTCTGCACACCATAAATTAAGGGTGTGGAGCTCTGTTGTACCTCAAGTTTCAATACAATTACTATTACTTTTTATTCAATTCTATCTTATTCTTATTCCAAGATATTCATTCGCACCCAAGAACATGATGAATGTGATGATTATGTGACGCTCATCATCATTCTCACCTATGAACGCGCGTGATTGACAACCACTTTTCGTTCTACACGCAACCGAGCTTGAATGTGTATCTCTTAGATTCCCTAACAGAATCTTCGTGGTATAAGCTAGATAGATGGCGGTATTCATGAGGATCCGGAAAGTCTCACCTTGTCTGTGGTATTCCGAGTAGGATCCTGGGAATCTGGAAAGTCTAACCTTGTCTGTGGTATTCCGAGTAGGATTCCAGTAATGAATGACTGTGACGTGCTTCAGACTTGCAAGTGCTGGGCGTTAGTGACAGACGCAAAAGAATCAAGGGATTCTATTCCAGTAGGAGCGGGAACCAACCAGTGATTAGCCGTGCTGTGACAGAGCGCGTGAGCGTAGTTTTCACTGCGAGGATGGGATGTAGCCGTCGGCCAGTGTGATGCCTCCAGACGATTAGCCATGCGAGTGACAGCGCAGAGGACCATTTTCCAGAGAGGATACAAAGTAGCCATCGTCGAACGGTGAACCCCTATACATAGCTTGCCATGGAAAGGAGTAAGAAGGATTGAGTTGAAGCAATAGGAAAGTAGGCGTTCTTGAGCCATACAGTATCTCCATTCGCTTATCTGAAATTCCCACCAATGAATCTGCATAAGTATTCTATCCCTTTTTTTTTATTTCTATTTTCTTATTTCTATTTTCGAAACCATAAACAAATTTAATCTGCCTAACTGAGATTTACAAGGTGACCATAGCTTGCTTCATACCAACAATCTCTGTGGGATCGACCCTTACTCACGTAAGGTTTATTACTTGGACGACCCAGTACACTTGCTGGTTAGTTGAACGGAGTTGTGTCCACTCGTGCCAATTTCAAATTCCATAAAAGTACAACTTAAAGAATAGTGATCACAATTTCGTCCACCAAGTTTTTAGCGCCGTTGCCGGGGATTGTTCGAGTATGGACAACTGACGGTTCATCATGTCGCTCAGATTAGGTAATTTTCTTTTCAAAAATCTTTTTCAAAATTTTTCTTTTATTTTTCGTTTTTCCTAACATTATTTTCAAAAAAAATTAATAAAAATACAAAAAAATTAGAAAATCATAAAAACTAAAAATATTTTGTTTGAGTCTTGAGTCAATTTTTAAGTTTGGTGTTAATTGCATGCTTTTAAAAATTTTTCTTGCATTTTTCGAAAATCCCATGCATTCATAGTGTTCTTCATGATCTTCAAGTTGTTCTTGATAAGTCTTCTTGTTTGATCTTGATGTTTTCTTGCTTTGTGTCTTTTCTTGTTTCTCATGTGCATCTTTGCATTCATATTTTCCAAGCATTAAAAATTTCTAAGTTTGGTGTCTTGCATATTTTCTTTGCATTAAAAATTTTTTCAAAAATATGTTCTTGATGTTCATCATGATCTTCAAAGTGTTCTTGGTGTTCATCTTGACATTCATAGCATTCTTGCATGCATTCATTGTTTTGATCTAAAAATTTCATGCATTAAGTATTTTTGTTGTTTTTCTCTCTCATAATAAAAAAAAATTCAAAAATAAAAAAATATCTTTTCCTTATTTCCCTCCAAAATTTCGAAATTTTGGGTTGACTTGGTCAAAAATTTTTAAAAATTAGTTGTTTCTTACTAGTCAAGTCAAAATTTCAATTTTAAAAATCTTATCTTTTCAAAATCTTTTTCAAAAATCATATTTTTTCATTTTTTTATTATTTTCGAAAATTTTTAAAATTATTTTTTCAAAAATCTTTTTCTTAGCTTTTATATCTAATTTTCGAAAATTAGCTAACAATTAATGTGATTGGTTCAAAAATTTGAAGTTTGTTACTTTCTTGTTAAGAAAGGTTCAATCTTTAAATTCTAGAATCATATCTTGTAGTTTCTTGTTAGTTAAGTCATTTTAAAAATTAAATCTTTTTCAAAATATCTTTTTCTTAAAACTTTTATCTTATCTTTTTATCTTATCCTTTTCAAAATTTTATATTTTTTAAAATTTGATTTCAAAATATCTTATCTAACTTACTATCTTCTTATCTTTTTCAATTTTGATTTCAAATCTTTTTCAATCAACTAACTAACTTCTTGTTTGTTTCTTATCTTTTTCAAAACCACCTAACTACTTTTCCCTCTCTAATTTTCGAAAATATCTCACCCCTTTTTCAAAAGTTCTTTTTAATTAATTAATTGTTTTAAATTTTAATTTTAATTATATTTTATCTCTAATTTTCAAAAATTACTAATCTCTTTTTCAAAATTATTTTCGAAATCTCCCTTCTCTTTTCTTATTCTATTTAATTATTTAATTACTAACACTTCTCTTCACCTCTCTTCATCCAAAAATCCGAATCCATCCTTCTTCACTCTTCTACCCCTTTCTTCTTCTACTAACATAAAGGAATCTCTATACTGTGACATAGAGGATTCCTCTTCTTTTCTTGTTTTCTTCTCTTTCATATGAGCAGGAACAGGGATAAGGGCACTCTTGTTGAAATTGATCCAGAACCTGAAAGGACTTTGAAGAGAAAATTAAGAGAAGCTAAATTACAACAATCCAGAAACAACCTTTCAGAAATTTTCGAACAAGAGAAGGAGATGGCAGCCGAAAATAATAATAATGCAAGGAGAGTGCTTGGTGACTTCACAAAGCCCACATCCAAGTTTGATGGAAGAAGCATCTCCATTCCTGCCATTGGAGCTAACAACTTTGAGCTGAAACCTCAGCTAGTTGCCTTAATGCAACAAAACTGCAAGTTTTATGGACTTCCATCTGAAGATCCTTATCAGTTTTTAACTGAGTTCTTGCAGATCTGTGAGACTGTAAAGACGAATGGAGTTGATCCTGAAGTCTACAGACTCATGCTTTTCCCTTTTGCTGTAAGAGACAGAGCTAGAATATGGTTGGATTCACAACCTAAGGATAGTCTGGACTCCTGGGATAAGCTGGTCACAGCCTTCTTGGATAAATTCTTTCCTCCTCAAAAGCTGAGCAAGCTGAGAGTGGATGTTCAAACCTTCAAACAAAAAGATGGTGAATCCCTCTATGAAGCTTGGGAAAGATACAAGCAGCTGACCAAAAGATGTCCATCTGACATGTTTTCAGAATGGACCATATTAGATATATTCTATTATGGTCTATCTGAATTTTTGAAAATGTCATTGGACCATTCTGCAGGTGGATCTATTCACCTGAAGAAAACGCCTGAAGAGGCTCAAGAACTCATTGACATGGTTGCAAATAACCAGTTCATGTACACTTCTGAGAGAAATTCTGTGAATAATAGGATGCCTCAGAAGAAAGGAGTTCTTGAAATTGATGCTCTGAATGCCATATTGGCTCAGAACAAAGTGTTGACTCAACAGGTCAACATGATCTCTCAAAATCTGAATGGATGGCAACATGCATCCAACAGTACTAGAGAGGCAGCTTCTGAAGAAGCTTATGATCCTGAGAACCCTGCCATGGTAGAGGTTAATTACATGGGTGAACCTTATGGAAACACCTATAACCCATCATGGAGAAATCATCCAAATTTCTCATGGAAGGATCAACAAAAGCCTCAACAAGGCTTTAATAATGGTGGACGCAATAGGCTGAGCAATAGCAAGCCATATCCATCATCTTCTCAGCAACAGACAGAGAATTCTGAACAAAACACTTCTAATTTAGCCAATGTAGTCTCTGATCTGTCAAAGGCCACTTTCAGTTTCATGAGTGAAACAAGATCCTCCATTAGAAATCTGGAGGCACAAGTGGGTCAGTTGAGTAAGAAAGTCATTGAAACTCCTTCCAGTATTCTCCCAAGCAATACAGAAGAGAATCCAAAAGGAGAGTGCAAGGCCATTGACATAGTCAATATGGCCGAATGCACAAGGGAGGAGGAGGACGAAAATCCTAGTTAGGAAGACCTCCTGGGACGTCCCTCAAGCAAGAAGGAGTTTCCTATTAAGGACCCAAAGGAATCTGAGGCTCATATAGAGAGCATAGAGATTCCATTAAATCTCCTTCTGCCATTCATGAGCTCTGAAGACTATTCATCTTCAGAAGAGGATGAAGATGTGACTAGAGAGCAAGTTGCTCAATACTTAGGAGCTATCATGAAGCTGAATGCCAAGCTATTTGGTAATGAGACTTGGGAAAGTGAACCTCCCTTGCTCATTAATGAACTGGATACTTGGATTCAGAAAATTTTACCTCAAAAGAAACAAGATCCTGGCAAGTTCTTAATACCTTGTACCATAGGCACCATGACCTTTGCAAAAGCTCTGTGTGATCTGGGGTCAGGGATAAATCTTATGCCACTCTCTGTAATGGAGAAGATGGGGATCATTGAGGTACAACCTGCCTTGTTCTCATTACAATTGGCAGACAGGTCATTGAGACAAACTTATGGAATAGTAGAGGACGTGTTAGTAAAGATTGAAGGCCTTTACATCCCTGCTGATTTCATAATCTTAGACACTAGGAAGGAAAAGGATGATTGCATCATCCTTGGAAGACCTTTCCTAGCCACAGCAGGAGCTGTGATAGATGTCAACAGAGGCGAATTAGTCCTTCAATTGAATGGGGAATACCTTATATTTAAGGCACATGGCCATCCCTCTGTGACAAAAGAGAGTAAGCATGAAGAACTTCTCTCAGTTCAGAGTCAAGAAGAGCTCACACAGTCAAACTCTAAGTTTGGTGTTGTGAGGCCACAACCAAACTCTAAGTTTGGTGTTGGGACTATACAACATTGACCTGATCACCTTGTGGCTCCATGAGAGCCACGGTCAAGCTATTGACATTAAAGAAGCGCTTGTTGGGAGGCAACCCAATTTTATTTATCTAATTTTTATTTTATTGTTATTTTGTGTTTTATTAGGTACATAATCATGAGGAGTCATGAAAAAATCATAAAAATTAAAAACAGAATCAAAAACAGCAGAAGAAAAAAATTTCACCTTGGAGGACGCACAGGCTGGCGTTCAACGCTAGTAAGATGCATCTGGCCGGCGTTCAACGCCAGAACAGAGCATCATTCTGGCGCTGAACGCCAGAAACAAGCAACATTCTGGCGCTGAACGCCAGGAATGTGCCCAGAGAGGAAAAACTGGCGCTGAACGCCAGTAACAAGCATGAAACTGGTGTTCAAAGCCAGAAACATGCTTTACATGGCGTTGAACGCCCAGAAAGTGCACCAATGGGCGTTTAAACGCCAGAATGGTGTGCCAAGGCAATTTACATGCCTATTTGGTGCAGGGATGGAATTTCTTGACACCTCAAGATCTGTAGACCCCACAGAATCCCCACCTACTATATTCCCACCTTACCTTTTAATCCTAATCACACTCTCCTATTCCCCATGTCACACTTCCCAACAACTTCAATCTCTGAATCTCTCTTCCCAATAAACACTCTTTCTCAAAACCCTTCACCAATCACCTCAATTCCTCTTCCCAATTACCCCCTTCACCACTCACATCCATCCACTCTTCCCCATAAACCCCACCTACCTTCACAAATTCAAAAACATTTTCCCACCCATTCCCACCCTTAATAGCCGAATACACACTACCCCCTCTCCCTATAAATACCCTTCCATTCTACTTCATTTTCACACAACACAACCCCTTCTTCTTTCCTTGGCCGAACCTACCTCTCTCCCTCTCTACCATATTTTCTTCTTCTTCTTCTTCTCTTCTTTCTTCTCTTGCTCGAGGGCGAGCAATATTTTAAGTTTGGTGTGGTAAAAGCATAAGCTTTTTGTTTTTCCATTACCATCAATGGCACCTAAGGCCGGAGTATCCTCTAGAAAAGGAAAAGGGAAGACAAAAGCTTCCACTTCCGAGTCATGGGAGATGGAAAGATTCATCTCCAAGAGCCATCAAGACCACTTCTATGATGTTGTGGCAAAGAAGAAGGTGATCCCTGAGGTCCCTTTCAAGCTCAAGAAAAATGAGTATCCGGAGATCCGACATGAAGTCCGAAGAAGAGGTTGGGAAGTCTTAACCAACCCCATGCAACAAGTCGGAATCTTAATGGTTCAAGAGTTCTATGCCAATGCATGGATCACTAGGAACCATGATCAAGGTATGAACCCGAGTCCAAAGAATTATCTCACAATGGTTCGGGGGAAATACTTGGATTTTAGTCCGGAAAATGTGAGGTTGGCGTTTCACTTGCCTATGATGCAAGGAGATGAACGCCCCTACACTAGAAGGGTCAACTTTGATCAAAGGTTGGACCAAGTCCTTATGGACATTTGTGTGGAAGGAGCTCAATGGAAGAGAGACTCCAAAGGCAAGCCAGTCCAACTAAGAAGACTGGACCTTAAGCCCATAGCTAGAGGATGGTTGGAGTTCATTCAACGCTCCATCATTCCTACTAGCAACCGATCTGAAGTTACTGTGGATCGGGCCATCATGATTCATGGCATCATGATTGGAGAGGAAGTAGAAGTTCATGAGGTCATCTCCAATGAAATCTACAAAATAGCCGACAAACCTTCACCCATGGCACGGCTAGCTTTTCCTCACCTTATTTGCCATCTATATTACTCAGCTGGAGTTATCATAGAAGGAGACATCCTCATTGAAGAGGATAAGCCCATCACCAAGAAGAAGATGGAGCAAGCAAGAGAGACCCCTCACGGTTCTCAAGAGATGCATGAGGAAGCTCATCATCAAGAAATCCCTGAGATGCCTCAAGGGATGCACTTTCCTCCAAACAACTATTGGGAACAACTCAACACTTCCTTAGAAGATTTGAGCCACAATGTTGAACAATTAAGGGTGGAACATCATGAGCACTCCATCATTCTCCAAGAAATAAGAGAAGATCAAAGAGCAATGAGGGAGGAGCAACAAAGGCAAGGAAGGGACATAGAAGAGCTAAAGAACATCATTGGTCCTTCAAGAAGAAGACGCCACTAAGGTGGACTCATTCCTTGTTCTTATTTCTTTCTGCTTTTCGGATTTTAATATTGTGTTTATCTATGTTTTGTGTCTTTATTTCATGATCATTAGGATGTAATGATGAGCGGATAATTTGTACGCTTTTTGGCATTGTTTTTAGTATGTTTTTAGTATGATCTAGTTAGTTTTTAGTATATTTTTATTAGTTTTTAATTAAAATTCACTTTTCTGGACTTTACTATGAGTTTGTGTGTTTTTCTGTGATTTCAGGTATTTTCTGGCTGAAATTGAGGGATCTGAGCAAAAATCTGATCCAGAGACTGAAAAGGACTGCAGATGCTGTTGGATTCTGACCTCCCTGCACTCGAAGTGGATTTTCTGGAGCTACAGAAGCCCAATTGGCGCGCTCTCAACGGCGTTGGAAAGTAGACATCCTGGGCTTTCCAGCAATATATGATAGTCCATACTTTGCCCAAGATTTGATGGCCCAAACCGGCGTTCAAAGTCACCTATAGAAATCCCAGCGTTAAACGCCGGAACTGGCACCCAAATGGGAGTTAAACGCCCAAACTGGCACCAAAGCTGGCGTTTAACTCCAAGACAAGTCTCTACACGAAAATGCTTCATTGCTCAGCCCAAGCACACACCAAGTGGGCCCGGAAGTAGATTTTTATGTCATTTACTCATCTCTGTACACCTTAGGCTACTAGTTTTCTATAAGTAGGACCTTTTACTATTGTAATAGAGAGCTGGATAGAGAGTCTTTTGATCATATTTTGATGATTGAACTCACTTTGGGAGGCTGGCCATTCGGCCATGCCTAGACCTTGTTCTTATGTATTTTCAACGGTGGAGTTTCTACACACCATAGATTAAGGTGTGGAGCTCTGCTGTACCTCGAGTATTAATGCAATTACTATTGTTCTTCTATTCAATTCCGCTTGTTCTTTTACCAAGATATCACTTGTTCTTCAACTTGATGAAGGTGATGATTGACACTCATCATCATTCTCACCTATGAACAAGGTGACTGACAACCATTCTTGTTCTACAAGCATTCGAGGCTTGGTGAATATCTCTTGGATTCTTTAACCGGAGTCTTCGTGGTATAGGCAAGAACTGATGGCGGCATTCAAGAGAATCCGGAAGGTCTAACCTTATCTGTGGTATTCTGAGTAGGATTCAATGATTGAATGACTGTGACGTGCTTCAAACCTGTAACCTGCTGGGCGTTAGTGACAGACGCAAAAGAATCACTGGATTCTATTCCGGTAGGGGAGGGAACCACACCGGTGACTGGCAGTACTGTGACAGAGTGCGTGCATTAGCTTTCACTGCGAGGATGGGAGGTAGCCATTGACAACGGTGAAACCCTACACAAGCTTGCCATGGAAAGGAGTAAGAAGGATTGGATGAAGACAGTAGGAAAGCAGAGAGACGGAAGGGAAGGCATCTTCATACACTTGTCTGAAGCTCTTACACCAATGACATACATAAGTATCCCTATCCTTATCTTTTATGTTATTTTCGTTCATCACCATTATACATTTGAGTCTGCCTGACTGAGATTTACAAGATGACCATAGCTTGCTTCATACCACCAATCTCCGTGGGATCGACCCTTACTCGCGTAAGGTTTATTACTTGGACGACCCAGTGCACTTGCTGGTTAGTTGTGCGAAGTTGTGTTTATGCCATGGTATTGAGCACCAAGTCTTTGGAGCCATTACTAGGGATTGTTTATGTTTTGAAAAGTAGTGATCACAATTTCGTGCACCAAGTTTTTGGCGCCGTTGCCAGGGAATTAAATGTCCTAACTACAGTTTCACATTTGTTCCCTGCAATAACAGTGCCATGTTTTGATCCGGCAACAACACCAAGTTTTTGGCGCCGTTGCCGGGGATTGTTTGTGTATGGACAACTGACGGTTCATCTTGTTGCTTAGATTAGGCATTTATTTTTTTTCGAAATTCTTGAAGATGAATTCTAGAGTTTCATGATGATTTGCTGAAATCTGGCTGGCTGTAAAGCCATGTCTAATTTCATTGGACCGAGGTTTCAACTTATCATCACAAGAGCTTGTGATCTTGCTTTTGGAGCAGTGATCTGCTAAGGCTTGGCTGGCCTTTGGCCATGTCTAGTGTTTTGGACCGAAGCTTTCTTTGGAAGCTTGGCTGGCTGTGAAGCCATGTCAAATTCCTGGACCGGAGTCTTAGACTAGCATTGCACTGATTCCTGGAATTCTCATTAAGAATTTTGATGTTTTCACTTAATTTTCGAAAATCACAAAAAAATTTAGAAAATCATAAAAACCAAAAATATTTCTTGCTTGAGTCTAGTGTCTCATCTTAAGTTTGGTGTCAATTGCATGCATTCATTCATGTGTCTCAAGGATCTTCAAGTAATTCTTGATGATTTTTTACTCTGATCTTTGAATTCTTTTGACTTGAGTGTTTATGTGTCTCATATAGTGTCAATAGTATACAAACTGCTAAGTTTGGTGTCTTGCATGCATTGTTATTTGATTCTTGTTGCATTTTGATTATTAAAAATCCAAAAATATTTTTTATTTGTATCTTTTCAAGTCAATAATACAGAGAATTGAAGATTCAGAACATACTGCAGAGGAATTATACAGAAAAAGCTGGGCATTCGAAAATGCCCAGTGAAGAAGGCAGACTGGCGTTTAAACGCCAGCCAGGGTACCTGGTTGGGCGTTTAACGCCCAAAAAGGGTGCATTTTGGGCGTTAAACGCCAGAATGGATACCATTCTGGGCGTTTAACGCCAGGATGGTGCTAGGGGGAAGATTTTGTTTTCAAATCAATTTTTTTTTCAAGTTTTTAAAGTTTTTCAAAATCAAATCTTTTTCAAATCATATCTTTTCAATCAAATATTTTCAAAATTAATTTCTTTCCTTTTTCAAAGATACTTACTAACAATTAATGATTTGATTGAACATTTTTTGCCTTTTCTGTTGAGGAAGGTTTTATGTTTGAATCATATCTTTTCTTGTTAGGCAAGTCATTAATTTTTTTCAAATCAAATCTTTTTAAAAATTGTTCTCAAATCATATCTTTTAAAATTGTTTTCAAATCAAATCTTTTTAAAACCATAACTTTTCAATCATATCTTCTTAACCACATCTTTTTCAAAATAGTTTTCAATCAAATCTTTTTGATTTCTAATTTAAAAATCTTTTTCAAAAATCACTTGGTTTCTTTTCCACTTTGATTTTCGAAAACCAATTAATGTTTTTCAAAAATGTTTTCAACATATTTTAATTAATTTTCGAAAATTCTCTTCCCTCCTTCTCACATCCTTCTATTTATGGAGTACCACTCCTTCTCAATGCACAATTCGAACCTTATCTAAGTAAAGTTCGAATTCTTCTTCTCCTTCTTCTTTCTATTTCTCTTTTCCTCTGACACCTCAAGGAATCTCTATACTGTGACATAGAGGATTCCACATTTTCTTGTTCTCTTCTCTTTCATATGAGCAGAAGCAAAGACAAAGGCATTCTTGTTGAAGCTGACCCTGAACCCGAAAGGACCTTGAAGAGAAAGCTAAGAGAAGCCAAAGCACAACTCTCTTTAGAGGACCTAACCGAATTCTTCAAGGAAGAAGAAGACATGGCAGCCGAAAATAACAACAATGCAAACAATGCAAGGAAGGTGCTGGGTGACTTTACTGCACCTACTCCCGACTTCTATGGGAGAAGCATCTCTATCCCTGCCATTGGAGCAAACAACTTTGAGCTTAAGCCTCAATTGGTTTCTCTAATGCAACAGAATTGCAAGTTCCATGGACTTCCAATGGAAGATCCTCATCAGTTCTTAGCTGAATTCTTGCAAATCTGTGACACAGTCAAGACTAATGGGGTAGACCCTGAGGTCTATAGACTGATGCTATTCCCTTTTGCAGTAAGAGACAGAGCTAGAATATGGTTGGACTCCCAACCCAAAGAAAGCCTGGACTCTTGGGAAAAGCTGGTCAATGCCTTCTTGGCAAAGTTCTTTCCACCACAAAGATGGAGTAAGCTTAGAGTGGAAGTCCAAACCTTCAGACAGAAGGATGGTGAATCCCTCTATGAAGCTTGGGAAAGATACAAACAATTGATCAGAAGATGTCCTTCTGACATGCTTTCTGAATGGAGCATCATAGGTATTTTCTATGATGGTCTCTCTGAACTGTCCAAGATGTCTTTGGATAGCTCTGCTGGAGGATCTCTTCATCTGAAGAAGACGCCTACAGAGGCTCAAGAGCTAATTGAGATGGTTGCAAATAACCAATTCATGTACACTTCTGAAAGGAATCCTGTGAACAATGGGACAAGTCAGAAGAAAGGAGTTCTTGAGATTGATGCTCTGAACGCCATTTTGGCTCAGAATAAAATATTGACTCAACAAGTCAATTTGATTTCTCAAAGTCTGTCTGGAATGCAAAATGCACCAAGCAGTACTAAGGAGGCTTCATCTGAGGAAGAAGCTTATGATCCTGAGAACCCTTCAATGGAAGAGGTGAATTACCTAGGAGAACCCTATGGTAACACCTATAATTCTTCATGGAGAAATCACCCAAATCTCTCATGGAAGAATCAAGAGAGACCTCAACAAGGTTTCAATAATAATGGTGGAAGAAACAGGTTTAACAATGGCAAACCTTTTCCATCATCTTCTCAGCAACA
This sequence comes from Arachis stenosperma, assembly GCF_014773155.1. Lineage (NCBI taxonomy): Eukaryota > Viridiplantae > Streptophyta > Magnoliopsida > Fabales > Fabaceae > Arachis > Arachis stenosperma. Next base: position 26,401,426 of record NC_080384.1, read on the forward strand.
GACAGAGAATCCTAAGCAGAACCCCTCTGACTTAGCAACCATGGTCTCTGATCTAATTAAAACCACTCAAAGTTTCATGAATGAAACAAGGTCCTCTATTAGAAATTTGGAAGGACAAGTGGGACAGCTGAGCAAGAAAGTTACTGAACTCCCTCCAAGTACTCTCCCAAGCAACACAGAAGAAAATCCAAAAGGAGAGTGCAAAGCCATCAATATGGCCGAATTTGGAGAGGATGGAGAGGCAGTGAACGCCACTGAGGAAGACCTCAATGGGCGTGCACTAGCCTCCAATGAGTTCCCCAATGAGGAACCATGGGAATCTGGGACTCAAAATGAGACCATAGAGATTCCATTGGACTTACTTCTGCCTTTCATGAGCTCTGAAGAGTATTCTTCCTCTGAAGAGGATGAGTATGTCACTGAAGAGAAAGTTGCTAAATACCTTGGAGCAATCATGAAGCTAAATGACAAGTTATTTGAAAATGAGACTTGGGAGGATGAACCTCCTTTGCTCACCAAAGAACTGGATGACTTGTCTAGGCAGAAATTACCTCAAAAGAGACAAGACCCTGGGAAGTTTTCCATACCTTGTACCATAGGCACCATGACCTTCAAGAAGGCTCTGTGTGACTTAGGGTCAAGTGTAAACCTCATGCCTCTCTCAGTAATGGAGAAGCTAGGGATCTTTGAGGTACAAGCTGCAAGAATCTCATTAGAGATGGCAGACAACTCAAGAAAACAAGCTCATGGACTTGTAGAGAATGTTTTGGTAAAGGTTGAAGACCATTACATTCCTGCTGATTTCATAGTCCTAGAGACTGGGAAGTGCATGGATGAAAACCATCATCCTTGGCAGACCCTTCCTAGCCACAGCAAAAGCTGTGATTGATGTTGATAGAGGTGAACTGATCATTCAAGTGAATGAAGAATCCTTTGTGTTTAAGGCTCAAGGATATCCCTCTGTCACCATAGAGATGAAGCATGAAGAGTTTCTCTCAAATCAGAGTCAAGAAGAGCCCCCACAGTCAAACTCTAAGTTTGGTGTTGGGAGGCCACAACCAAACTCTAAGTTTGGTGTTGAACCCCCACATTCAAACTCTAAGTTTGGTGTTGGGAGGTTCCAACATTGCTCTGAGTATCTGTGAGGCTCCATGAGAGCCCTCTGTCAAGCTACTGACATTAAAGAAGCGCTTGTTGGGAGGCAACCCAATGATTATAATTTATCTAGTTTCTTTTGTTATTTTATGTTTTTTGTAGGTTGATGATCATAAGAACTCACAAAATCCATTGAAAAAGCAAAAACAAAATGAAAAACAGGAAGAAAAACAGCACACCCTGGAGGAAGAAGCTGCCGGCGTTCAAACGCCAGTAAGCCTAGCAGTTGGGCGTTTAACGCCCAGTCTGGCACCATTCTGGGCGTTTAACGCCAGAAAGGGGCACCAGACTGGCGTTAAACGCCAGAAAAGGGCAAGAACCTGGCGTTAAACGCCAGGAATGGGCACCAGCCCGGCGTTTAACGCCAGAAATGGCTCAAAACGTGATTTTGAGCAACATTTGGTGCAGGGATGACTTTTCCTTGACACCACAGGATCTGTGGACCCCACAGGATCCCCACCAACCCCACCACCACTCTCTCTCTTCTTCCCCCATTCACCAATCACCTCAACAGCTCTTCCCCAAAAGCCCTTCACCTATCAAATCCCATCTTTCTCTTCACCACTCACATCCATCCTTCATAAAACCCCACCAACCTCACCCTTCAAATTCAAACCACTTTTCCTCCCAAACCCACCCAATATGGCCGAACCCCATCTCCCCTCTCTCCTATAAATACCCTTCTTCACTCCTTCATTTTCACACAACCAAAACACCACTTCTCCCCCTTCTTTGGCCGAATACACCACCATCTCCCTCTTCCTCATTTCTTCTTCTTCTACTCTCTTCTTTCTTCTTTTGCTCGAGGACGAGCAAACATTTTAAGTTTGGTGTGGTAAAAGCGTTGCTTTTTCGTTTTTCCATGATCATTATGGCATCCAAGGCCGGAGAAACCTCTAGAAAGAGGAAAGGGAAGGCAAAAGCTTCCACCTCCGAGTCATGGGAGATGGATAGGTTCATCTCAAGGGTGCATCAAGACCACTTCTATGAAATTGTGGCCTTGAAGAAGGTGATCCCCGAGGTCCCCTTTTCACTCAAAAAGGGTGAATATCCGGAGATCCGCCATGAGATCCAAAGAAGAGGTTGGGAAGTACTTACCAACCCCATTCAACAAGTTGGAATCTTGATGGTTCAAGAGTTCTATACCAATGCATGGATCACCAAGAGCCATGATCAAAGTCTGAACCCGAATCCAAAGAATTATCTTACTATGGTTCGGGGGAAATACTTGGATTTTAGTCCGGAAAGTGTGAGGGTGGCGTTCAACTTGCCTATGATGCAAGGAGATGAACATCCTTACACAAGAAGGGTCAACTTTGATCAAAGGTTGGACCAAGTCCTCACAGCCATATGTGAAGAGGGCGCACAATGGAAGAGAGATTCAAGAGGCAAGCCGGTTCAACTGAGAAGGCATGACCTCAAACCCGTGGCTAGATGATGGTTGGAGTTTATCCAACGCTCAATCATTCCCACTAGCAACCGGTCTGAAGTTATTTTAGATCGGGCCATCATGATCCATAGCATCATGATTGGAGAAGAAGTGGAAGTTCATGAGGTTATAGCCCAAGAACTCTACAAGGTGGCGGATAAGTCCTCTACCTTAGCAAGGTTAGCCTTCCCTCACCTCATTTGTCACCTCTGTTATTCAGTTGGAGTTGACATAGAGGGAGACATCACCATTGATGAGGATAAGCCCATTACCAAGAAAAGGATGGAGCACACAAGAGACCCCTCTCATCATGAGATCCCTGAGATGCCTCAAGGGATGCACTTTCCTCCACAAAACTATTGGGAGCAACTAAACACCTCCCTAGGAGAATTGAGTTCCAACATGGGACAACTAAGGGTGGAGCACCAAGAACACTCCATTCTTCTCCATGAAATAAGAGAAGATCAAAGAATCATGAGAGAGGAGCAACAAAGGCAAGGAAGAGACATTGAGGAGCTCAAGCACTCCATAGGACCTTCAAGAGGAAGGAAGAGCCGCCATCACTAAGGTGGACCCGTTCCTTGATTTCCTTGTTCTTTATTCTTCTGTTTTTCGAATTTTTTATGCTTATGTTTATCCATGTTTGTGTCTTGTGATCATTAGTGTCTTAGTGTCTATGCCTTAAAGTTATGAATGTCCTATGAATCCATCACCTTTCTTAAATAAAAACGTTCTTAATTGAAAAGGAAAAGAATTGCATGAATTTTGAATTTTATAACAGTTTAATTATTTTGATGTGGTGGCAACACTTTTGTTCTCTGAATGTATGCTTGAACAGTGCATATGTCTTTTGAATTTGTGGTTCATGAATATTGGCTCTTGAAAGAATGATGAAAAAGGAGACATGTTACTGAGGATCTGAAAAATCATAAAAATGATTCTTGAAGCAAGAAAAAGCAGTGAAAAAAAAAAGAGAAGCAAACGAAAAAAAAAAAAGAGAAGAGAAGAAAACCGAAAAAAAAAGAAGAAAGAAAGAAAAAAAGAAAGAAATAAAGTTGTGATCCAAGGCAATAAGAGTGTGCTTAAGAACCCTGGACACCTCTAATTGGGGACTTTAGCAAAGCTAAGTCACAATCTGAAAAGGTTCACCCAATTATGTGTCTGTGGCATGTATGTATCCGGTGGTAATACTGGAAGACAGAGTGCTTTGGGCCACAGCCAAGACTCAATAAAGTAGCTGTGTTCAAGAATCATCATACTTAACTAGGAGAATCAATAACACTATCTGGATTCTGAGTTCCTAAAGAAGCCAATCATTCTGAGTCCCAAAGGATGAAGTGAGATGCCAAAACTATTCAGAGGCAAAAAGCTAGAAGCCCCGCTCATCTAATTAATACTGATCTTCATAGATGTTTTTGAAGTTCATTGCATATTCTCTTCTTTTTATCTTATTTGATCTTTAGTTGCTTGGGGACAAGCAACAATTTAAGTTTGGTGTTGTGATGAGCGGATAATTTGTACGCTTTTTGGCATTGTTT